>NW_027040441.1:227741-250387 GCF_034236695.1 Oncorhynchus nerka
CTACAACACAATGTCACCAGGACATATACAGGATACTACCCTCTACAACACTATGTCACCAGGACATATACAGGATACTACCCTCTACAACACTATGTCCCCAGGACATATACAGGATACTACCCTCTACAACACTATGTCACCAGGACATATACAGGATACTACCCTCTACAACACTATGTCACCAGGACATATACAGGATGCTACTCTCTACAACACTATGTCACCAGGACATATACAGGATGCTACCCTCTACAACACTATGTCACCAGGACATATACAGGATGCTACCCTCTAAAACACTATGTCACCAGGACATATACAAGATGCTACCCTCTACAACACTATGTCACCAGGACATATACAGGATACTACCCTCTACAACACTATGTCACCAGGACATAGACAGGATACTACCCTCTACAACACTATGTCACCAGGACATATACAGGATACTACCCTCTACAACACTATGTCACCAGGACATAGACAGGATACTACCCTCCACAACACTATGTCACCAGGACATATACAGGATACTACCCTCCACAACACTATGTCACCAGGACATATACAGGATACTACCCTCTACAACATAACCTTCACTATGTCACCAGGACATATACAGGATACTACCCTCTACAACACTATGTCACCAGGACATATACAGGATACTACCCTCTACAACACTATGTCACCAGGACATATACAGGATACTACCCTCTACAACACTATGTCACCAGGACATATACAGGATACTACCCTCTACAACACTATGTCACCAGGACATATACAGGATACTACCCTCTACAACACTATGTCACCAGGACATAGACAGGATACTACCCTCTATAACACTATGTCACCAGGACATATACAGGATACTACCCTCCATAACACTATGTCACCAGGACATATACAGGATACTACCCTCTACAACACGATGTCACCAGGACATATACAGTATACTACCCTCTACAACACGATGTCACCAGGACATATACAGGATACTACCCTCTACAACACTATGTCATCAGGACATAGACAGGATACTACCCTCTACAACACTATGTCACCAGGACATATACAGGATACTACCCTCTACAACATAACCTTCACTATGTCACCAGGACATATACAGGATACTACCCTCCACAACACTATGTCACCAGGACATATACAGGATACTACCCTCTACAACACTATGTCACCAGGACATATACAGGATACTACCCTCTACAACACTATGTCACCAGGACATATACAGGATACTACCCTCCACAACATAACCTTCACTATGTCACCAGGACATATACAGGATACTACCCTCTACAACACTATGTCACCAGGACATATACAGGATACTACCCTCTACAACACTATGTCACCAGGACATATACAGGATACTACCCTCTACAACACTATGTCACCAGGACATATACAGGATACTACCCTCTACAACACTATGTCACCAGGACATATACAGGATACTACCCTCCACAACACTATGTCACCAGGACATATACAGGATACTACCCTCTACAACACTATGTCACCAGGACATATACAGGATACTACCCTCTACAACACTATGTCACCAGGACATATACAGGATACTACCCTCTACAACACTATGTCACCAGGACATATACAGGATACTACCCTCTACAACACTATGTCACCAGGACATAGACAGGATACTACCCTCTACAACACTATGTCACCAGGACATATACAGGATACTACCCTCTACAACACTATGTCACCAGGACATATACAGGATACTACCCTCTACAACACTATGTCACCAGGACATATACAGGATACTACCCTCTCACAACACTATGTCACCAGGACATATACAGGATACTACCCTCTACAACACTATGTCACCAGGACATATACAGGATACTACCCTCTACAACACTATGTCACCAGGACATATACAGGATACTACCCTCTACAACACTATGTCACCAGGACATATACAGGATACTACCCTCTACAACACTATGTCACCAGGACATATACAGGATACTACCCTCTACAACACTATGTCACCAGGACATATACAGGATACTACCCTCTACAACACTATGTCACCAGGACATATACAGGATACTACCCTCTACAACACTATGTCACCAGGACATATACAGGATACTACCCTCTACAACACTATGTCACCAGGACATATACAGGATACTACCCTCTACAACACTATGTCACCAGGACATATACAGGATACTACCCTCTACAACACTATGTCACCAGGACATATACAGGATACTACCCTCTACAACACTATGTCACCAGGACATATACAGGATACTACCCTCTACAAACACTATGTCACCAGGACATATACAGGATACTACCCTCTACAACACTATGTCACCAGGACATATACAGGATACTACCCTCTACAACACTATGTCACCAGGACATATACAGGATACTACCCTCTACAACACTATGTCACCAGGACATATACAGGATACTACCCTCTACAACACTATGTCACCAGGACATATACAGGATACTACCCTCTACAACACTATGTCACCAGGACATATACAGGATACTACCCTCTACAACATAACCTTCACTATGTCACCAGGACATAGACAGGATACTACCCTCTACAACACTATGTCACCAGGACATATACAGGATACTACCCTCCACAACACTATGTCACCAGGACATATACAGGATACTACCCTCTACAACATAACCTTCACTATGTCACCAGGACATATACAGGATACTACCATCTACAACACTATGTCACCAGGACATATACAGTATACTACCCTCTACAACACTATGTCACCAGGACATATACAGGATACTACCCTCTACAACATAACCTTCACTATGTCACCAGGACATATACAGGATACTACCCTCCACAACATAACCTTCACTATGTCACCAGGACATATACAGGATACTACCCTCCACAACACTATGTCACCAGGACATATACAGGATACTACCCTCCACAACATAACCTTCACTATGTCACCAGGACATATACAGGATACTACCCTCTACAACACTATGTCACCAGGACATATACAGGATACTACCCTCTACAACACTATGTCACCAGGACATATACAGGATACTACCCTCTACAACACTATGTCACCAGGACATATACAGGATACTACCCTCTACAACACTATGTCACCAGGACATATACAGGATACTACCCTCCACAACACTATGTCACCAGGACATATACAGGATACTACCCTCTACAACACTATGTCACCAGGACATATACAGGATACTACCCTCTACAACACTATGTCACCAGGACATATACAGGATACTACCCTCTACAACACTATGTCACCAGGACATATACAGGATACTACCCTCTACAACACTATGTCACCAGGACATATACAGGATACTACCCTCTACAACACTATGTCACCAGGACATATACAGGATACTACCCTCTACAATAACTTCACTATGTCACCAGGACATATACAGGATACTACCCTCCACAACACTATGTCACCAGGACATATACAGGATACTACCCTCTACAACACTATGTCACCAGGACATATACAGGATACTACCCTCTACAACACTATGTCACCAGGACATATACAGGATACTACCCTCCACAACACTATGTCACCAGGACATATACAGGATACTACCCTCTACAACACTATGTCACCAGGACATATACAGGATACTACCCTCTACAACACTATGTCACCAGGACATATACAGGATACTACCCTCTACAACACTATGTCACCAGGACATATACAGGATACTACCCTCTACAACACTATGTCACCAGGACATATACAGGATACTACCCTCTACAACACTATGTCACCAGGACATATACAGGATACTACCCTCTACAACATAACCTTCACTATGTCACCAGGACATATACAGGATACTACCCTCTAACAACACTATGTCACCAGGACATATACAGGATACTACCCTCCACAACACTATGTCACCAGGACATATACAGGATACTACCCTCCACAACATAACCTTCACTATGTCACCAGGACATATACAGGATACTACCCTCTACAACACTATGTCACCAGGACATATACAGGATACTACCCTCTACAACACTATGTCACCAGGACATATACAGGATACTACCCTCTACAACACTATGTCACCAGGACATATACAGGATACTACCCTCTACAACACTATGTCACCAGGACATATACAGGATACTACCCTCTACAACACTATGTCACCAGGACATATACAGGATACTACCCTCTACAACACTATGTCACCAGGACATATACAGGATACTACCCTCTACAACACTATGTCACCAGGACATATACAGGATACTACCCTCTCAACACTATGTCACCAGGACATATACAGGATACTACCCTCTACAACACTATGTCACCAGGACATATACAGGATACTACCCTCCACAACACTATGTCACCAGGACATATACAGGATACTACCCTCTACAACACTATGTCACCAGGACATATACAGGATACTACCCTCTACAACACTATGTCACCAGGACATATACAGGATACTACCCTCTACAACACTATGTCACCAGGACATATACAGGATACTACCCTCTACAACACTATGTCACCAGGACATATACAGGATACTACCCTCTACAACATAACCTTCACTATGTCACCAGGACATATACAGGATACTACCCTCTACAACACTATGTCACCAGGACATATACAGGATACTACCCTCTACAACACTATGTCACCAGGACATATACAGGATACTACCCTCCATAACACTATGTCACCAGGACATATACAGGATACTACCCTCCATAACACTATGTCAGCAGGACATATACAGGATACTACCCTCTACAACACTATGTCACCAGGACATAGACAGGATACTACCCTCTACAACACTATGTCACCAGGACATATACAGGATACTACCCTCTACAACATAACCTTCACTATGTCACCAGGACATATACAGGATACTACCATCTACAACACTATGTCACCAGGACATATACAGGATACTACCCTCCACTATGTCACCAGGACATATACAGGATGCTACCCTCTACAACACTATGTCACCAGGACATATACAGGATACTACCCTCCATAACACTATGTCACCAGGACATATACAGGATACTACCCTCTACAACACTATGTCACCAGGACATATACAGGATACTACCCTCTACAACATAACCTTCACTATGTCACCAGGACATATACAACATAATGCTCTTTAAACCAACAGAAACCTGAAAACCCTGAAATCCAACTGAGTGAGTAATGTTTAGTCTGAAGCTATATTTTATTTCCCAAAAGGCAAGAAAAAAAATACATGACATTACTTTATAAGGACTAAATACTAAATGAAAGCTGCCAAGCATGATACAGCTTCAACTAGCACTGACGTGTCAAGTGAGAGGTGTCAAAGCCCTTCAGCCCAACAATGGCAGGAGAGTCACACAGTCTACCCCAACCAAATGGAGAGGGCTTAGAAGCTGCCTCCCGCTGTTCAGAGGTAATTAAAATACAGTACCCTGTGCATGTAAAGAATAATAAGGCAAGAAAAGACCACAAGAAGAAGCTCCTTATGGAAAATCAGAGATACTTTTTGCTGACTATTATAAAAATGGGAACATCAGCAACCTCATCTTCAACACAAACCATCCCCTGGCAGGGCACAGTGCTATATTAGCACACTACCCTGCTGTTAAAGAGGGGGTTAACAAGGGGTGCAAACTCAGGATACTACACAACGAGGATTCTGAGTCAGCTAATATAAATCTCTATAAGTCTGGAACAGTATTGGTACAGGGCAACCCCAAACAGGTTCAGCTGGACTTTCACCTAATCAAAGAATTAGCCCAGCAGGAGAAGCTCTCCCTTGAGAAAGATACCCCCACCCCAAGAGGGTCAGACCAAACCTCTTCATTATATAACCCCACACACGAGCCACCCCAGGCTGAAAGTCAAACCTCCCAGCACAGAGTACTACTTCTTCATTGAAATGAAGGATACATTTACCCAGCTGGAGATAAGGCAGATGGAGTTGGAACAGCAGGTGAACCCACTCGTCAGCACAGACCCAAACAACAGTCCAGCACAAAAACACTCCCTTAACTAGACCTGGAGAGCTGGAGGTGGAGAGAGACATATCTGGACTCTGGACTGTGGTGAGACAACTTCAACAGGAGAAAGAGAAGGAGCAGGAGAAGAACAGAGCACTAGAGTAGAGGATCAGACTGCTGGAGGAGAGGGTGAGGGGGAAGGAGGAGAGGGGGTGGAGGGAGGGTGAGGGGGAGGAGGAGAGGTGAGGGGGACGGAGGAGAGGTGAGGGGGACGGAGGAGAGGGTGAGGGGACGGAGGAGAGGTGGGGGGACGGAGGAGAGGTGAGGGGGACGGAGGAGAGGGTGAGGGGGACGGAGGAGAGGGGATGGAGGGGGGGGATGGAGGGGGGTGACGGAGGAGGAGAGGAGAGGGTGAGGGGATGGAGGGGTGACGGAGGAGAGGGGTGAGGGGATGGAGGAGAGGGTGAGGGGGATGGAGGAGAGGAGAGGGTGAGGGGGATGGAGGAGAGGGTGAGGGGGACGGAGGAGAGGTGAGGGGGACGGAGGAGAGGGTGAGGGGGATGGAGGAGAGGGTGAGGGGACGGAGGAGAGGTGAGGGGGAGGGGATGAGGGACGGGAGGAGAGGGTGAGGGGATTGAGGAGAGGGAGGTGAGGGGGATTGAGGGAGAGGGTGAGGGGGACGGAGGAGAGGGTGAGGGGGATGGAGGAGAGGGTGAGGGGGACGGAGGAGAGAGGGGTGAGGGGGGTGAGGGGGGAGGAGGGGGTGAGGGGGGTGGAGGAGGGGGTGAGGGGGATGGAGGGGGCTGGAGGAGGGTGAGGGGGGATGGAGGAGAGGGGGATGGAGGAGGGGTGATGGAGGAGAGGGTGGGGGATGGAGGAGAGGGTGAGGGGGACGGCATGTGACAGAGAACAACCTACTAGAGAGCTGGCCACCCCCACAGAGAAACCAGAAGAACAGCCCACCTCAGCTCCCGACAAAAGTCTCGACACCAGGGCAGAACAGTCCCCCAGACCCTGACCCCATCCAGTCCACCCCAGACCCTGACCCCATCCAGTCCATCCCAGACCCTGACCCCATCCAGTCCACCCCAGACCCTGACCCCATCCAGTCCATCCCAGACAACTGACCCCATCCAGCCCACCCTGACCCCATCCAGTCCACCCCAGATCCTGACCCCATCCAGTCCACCTCAGTCCCTTACCCCATCCAGTCCACCTCAGTCCCTTACCCCATCCAGTCCACCCCAGACCCAGACCCCATCCAGTCCATCCCAGACCCTGACCCCATCCAGTCCATCCCAGACCCCATCCAGTCCACCCTGACCCCATCCAGTACACCCAGACCCATCCAGTACACCCAGACCCATCCAGTCCATCCCAGACCCCATCCAGTCCACCCCAGACCCTGACCCCATCCAGTCCACCCCAGACCCCATCCAGTCCACCCCAGACCCTGACCCCATCCAGTCCACCCAAACCCCATCCAGTCCACCCCAGACCCTGACCCCATCCAGTCCACTCCAGACCCTGACCCCATCCAGTCCTACCCCTGACCCCATCCAGTCCACCCCAGACTCAGACCCCATCCAGTCCACCCCAGATCCTGACCCCATCCAGTCCACCCCAGACCCCATCCAGTCCACCCCAGACCCTGACCCCATCCAGTCCACCCCAGACCCCATCCAGTCCACCCCAGACCCAGACCCCATCCAGTCATCCCCAGTCCCTGACCCCATCCAGTCCACCCCAGACCCAGACCCCATCCAGTCATCCCCAGACCCCATCCAGTCCATCCCAGACCCCATCCAGTCCACCCCAGACCCTGACCCCATCCAGTCCACCCCAGACCCCATCCAGTCCACCCCAGACCCATACCCCATCCAGTCCTCCCCAGACCCTGACCCCATCCAGTCCACCCCAGACCCTGACCCCATCCAGTCCACCCCAGAGCCTGACCCCATCCAGTCCACCCCAGACCCAGACCCCATCCAGTCCACCCCAGACCCTGACCCCATCCAGTCCACCCCAGACCCCATCCAGTCCACCCCAGACCCATACCCCATCCAGTCCTCCCCAGACCCTGACCCCATCCAGTCCACCCCAGACCCTGACCCCATCCAGTCCACCCCAGAGCCTGACCCCATCCAGTCCACCCCAGACCCAGACCCCATCCAGTCCACCCCAGACCCTGACCCCATCCAGTCCTCCCCAGACCCCATCCGGTCCACCCCAGACCCTGACCCCATCCAGTCCATCCCAGACCCCATCCAGTCCACTCCAGACCCCATCCAGTCCACCCCAGGTCCAGACCCCATCCAGTCCACCCCAGGTCCAGACCCCATCCAGTCCTCCCCCAGACCCCATCCAGTCCACCCCAGACCCTGACCCCATCCAGTCCATCCCATACCCCATCCAGTCCTCCCCAGACCCCATCCAGTCCATCCCAGACCCCATCCAGTCCATCCCAGACCCCATCCAGTCCATCCCAGACCCCATCCAGTCCACCCCAGACCCCATCCAGTCCACCCCAGACCCCATCCAGTCCACCCCAGACCCTGTCCACCCAGACCCTGACCCCATCCAGTCCACCCCAGACCCCATCCCGTCCACTCCAGACCACATCCACCCAGTCCCTGACCCCATCCAGTCCACCCCAGACCCTGACCCCATCCAGTCCACCCCAGACCCCATCCAGTCCACACCAGACCCCATCCAGTCCACCCAGACCCTGACCCCATCCAGCCCACCACAGACCCTGACCACATGAGCAGGCAAACAAGCCCAACACCCACTCTTACACTAGCTCAAGCCAATGACATGTACCAGATGCTCGGCAGGCTCTGTTCACACTTACTGGCCTGAGGCCAAACCACACGACTAACAACATTGGACACTTTATGGAACACAAAGCCTTCACTATCTCATCCTGGAATATCCTCTGCCTTTGGCCTGAAGAGCAGGAACCCAGACCCACTGATTGCCCTCTAGGTTACAGAGAGCTGGTTGTCCCATCCACCAAACTACCAGGTGTGACACAGGGAATGGACTCAGGGGGAATGCTAATTTGGTATAGAGCAGACCTAACACACTCTATTAAATTAATCAAAACAGGAACATTTGACATTTGGCTAGAAATTCAAAAGGAAATGATGTTAAACAGAGTAAAATGTCCTCCTGTGTGCTACCTACATTGGGCTCCTGACTGGCACAAACAATCCTTAAACAAATATAAACAATATAATTATATTGATAAACTCAAAATACCAACATGTGAAAAATACTGTACTTTATTCATGTTTCAATGGAAACCACCAAAATAATTTATTGATTTAATTAAAAATCAATGTCCTCCAAATCAAGGTTTCACAATTAATGGCATCTTTAATGATTGTTGTAAATAACATCTACCAACATTAAACCAGGAATTAAATTCCACTTATTTAAGTTTATCTAAGTCTTAAGGAACTGTATTTGAGCCATTACATCACTTCCTGTTTCACTAGGGTATAAAAATGAGGTAACACACATGCAGTATCCCGCTGTCGTCAAACACCATGAAGAAAACAACAGAACTGTGAGGTCAAGAAGATCCACAAACGATTGAATATACCTCTGAAACATACCTCAAGATCAGGTCAATTATTAGAAAATTCAAAAGATATAGAACAGTTGAAAACCTCACGGGTAGATGACGCAAATGCATTTTGCCCCCCAGGAATAGGAGGAGGATGGGGAGAGAAACAACAAAATCCCCAAGAATCGCTGTGAAAGAATTGCCTTGGTGGCATCTTGGGGTCACCAGGTTTCAAAAAGCACCCTCAGACACCACCTCCACAAGCGCAGGCTCTTTGGAAGGGTTGCCAGAAGAAAGCACCCTCAGACGCCACCTCCACAAGCGCAGGCTCTTTGGAAGGGTTGCCAGAAGAAAGCACCCTCAGACCAACTCCACAAACGCTCTTTGGAAGGGTTGCCAGAAGAAAGCCCCATCAGACACCACCTCCACAAGCGCAGGCTCTTTGGAAGGGTTGCCAGAAGAAAGCACCCTCAGACGCCACCTCCACAAGCGCAGGCTCTTTGGAAGGGTTGCCAGAAGAAAGCACCCTCAGACACCACCTCCACAAGCGCAGGCTCTTTGGAAGGGTTGCCAGAAGAAAGCACCCTCAGACGCCACCTCCACAAGCGCTCTTTGGAAGGGTTGCCAGAAGAAAGCACCCTCAGACGCCACCTCCACAAGCGCAGGCTCTTTGGAAGGGTTGCCAGAAGAAAGCACCCTCAGACGCCACCTCCACAAGCGCAGGCTCTTTGGAAGGGTTGCCAGAAGAAAGCACCCTCAGACGCCACCTCCACAAGCGCAGGCTCTTTGGAAGGGTTGCCAGAAGAAATCACCCTCAGCACACCTCCACAAGACTCTTGCCAGAAGAAAGCACCCTCAGACGCCACCTCCACAAGCGCAGGCTCTTTGGAAGGGTTGCCAGAAGAAAGCACCCTCAGACGCCACCTCCACAAGCGCAGGCTCTTTGGAAGGGTTGCCAGAAGAAAGCACCCTCAGACGCCAACTCCACAAGCGCAGGCTCTTTGGAAGGGTTGCCAGAAGAAAGCCCCATCAGACACCACCTCCACAAGCGCAGGCTCTTTGGAAGGGTTGGATTTTCCACCATAATTTGCAAATAAATTCATTAAAAATCCTACAATGTGATGTTCTGTATTTTTTTAATCATTTTGTCTGTCATAGTTGAAGTGTATCTGTGATGAAAATTACAGGCCTCTCTCATCTTTTTAAGTGGGAGAACTTGCACAATTGGTGGCTGACTAAATACTTTTTTGCCCCACTGTATGTATATTTATTTTCCCTTTTGTACTTTAACTATTTGCACATCGTTACGACACTGTATATATATATTGTGGACGGACCACTAGAGGGCAGGCTGGGCTCATGGATAGTTGCCCAACAGAGCCTGGGAGACAAGGTAACCAGAGTCAATTAAGCACAGCTGACGGTACTAATGAGATACTCTCCTTCCCCTATAAAAGAGAGAATGGAACCAGAAGAGAGGGGGGAAACTATCTCTGGAAGATGGCCACCGAGAGAGAGAAGCTGTGCTGAAAGAACCACTAAGACGGTGACAAAACCGTGATTTATGTTTGTTGTAGTTTAAAGATTATCCTATTGTGTTCTTGTTTCATCTGGAGAAGAAGATGTGTGTTTTTCCTTGGAAGATTTTTCATTGATTATGTTTGAATGTTTTTGTTGACAAAATACTCTCAATAGAGAACCGTGTTCAATCAGAAAAACCTTTTCCTGACTCGTTTATTCCACCTTCCCGCTTTAGAGTGACGCCTAATTACTTGGTACGCTCACATTGGTGGAGGATGCGGGCATTAGGTGGACGAGTGACACAAGGATAAGTGAGTAAATCAAGATTCTTCCAGTAGACCCGGAGGAACCATTCAAGAACAATGGATAACGCCCTACTACAACAATTGATCACGGCACAGCGGACAACCATAGAACTCCTGCAACAACAGCTGAACCGACTAGAAGAACCTAGAGTTAAGCCAAGAGCGGCTGCTCACGCCATCTTACCTCGTCTCTCCAAGGAGGATGATATTGAGGCCTTCCTCATGACCTTGAAAGGACGGCCACCTTGGAAGAGTGGCCGCCCACAGAATGGGCGAGCGCATTAGCCCCTCTTTTGACCGGGGTGGCTCAGGAAGCCTATTTTGACCTGGATTCCCACGAAGCTGCGGACTATGGGCGACTAAAACCGAGATCCTGTCCCGGTACCAGCTGACTGCCAGAGATAGGGCTGTAAAGTTCCATCAATGGACCTATACAGCTGATCAACTCCGTCCGTGCCCAGATCTTCGCCTTAATACGACTGACGAAACAGTGGCTAGAACCTGAAAGGAGTAGGACATGTGATAGAGACTCGTAGTGGACAAGATATTGAGAGAATTACCCAGTGACTTAAAAGGGTTGTGGGGCAAGCCAACCCGTTGTCAGCCGACGACATAGCCCAGGCGGTGGAAACATATCGGCTCTACAGGGGAGTTGTTAAAAAGTGACAAGGAGGAACGGAAGGAGTCTTGCAATCCCGTACCACGACTCACCCCGGCGCGCTCGCCACCGAAACGCCCAAGCCCCTCCCGGAGGTGGGAGAAGTCAGCCACCACACAGCAGGGTCGGTGTTATAAATGTCAGTCTCCCAACCATTATGCCCCACAATGTCCTAGCAAGGATGAGCCCATGGTCACGGAGTCATCACTGCCTACCCCCACACATCCTGCAGGGGGCAGGATCAACACTGTTGGTTAGCAGAGATAGCCCCAGCCTCAGAGATTCCGGTGCAAGTCGAAGGACAAGATGTGGTAGCTATTCTCGACTCGGGAAGTATGGTTACGTTAGTAGAGGAGCGGATGGTGACCTCCGCAACACTGCTACCAGACAAAGTAGCCGTATCCTGTATCCATGGAGACACCCACTATTACCCCACTGTGAATCTGCCTATTCTCACTCCAAAAGGAAGGTGTACAGTCAGGGCCGGGAAAGTGCCGCAGCTGAAGGTGCCATTATTGATCGGGAGAGACTGTCCCTTATATAAGGAGCTTCGGCAGATGACGTTATGCACGGAAGAAGGGGGACAGGAAAGAAGAGAAAATCCAAGCCCGAGGTAGTAGTCCTACAAGGAGACGTAGCCGCGTCCTCGTCCTCTGCAGCAGAGGAAGAAATAGCGACCCAACGTTTACGACAGATATTCCAAGAAACCACCGATGAAGACACATGTGAAGGGCTATACACAACGCAGGAAGGAAGGAGCAACCAGGCGTTAAGGGATATATTTGAAGCTCCATCCGAGGAGGGAACCTGGAAGGGATTCTCCTCGGTCACCCTGATGGGGATGTGGAACAACCTCCACATCCTCTACCGAGGTCGACCTGCCCCAGGAATTAAAGGGACAGTTCGGCACCCGCAGCATAGAGACCCAGACCTAAGGGAGGCCATGAGGAAGGTGAAGGTGATCGACGGGAGGAACGTCGATGGATCAGGTGAGCCCCTCTTCCTTACTATGCAATCAGGCGGGGTCTCTTATACTGGGTCGTACGACGAAGGGGGAAAACCAGGAATTACTAATGGTGCCTAGGCCATACAGAGATACAGTTCTACAGTTAGCCCATTCCCACGTCCTAGGAGGACACCTGGCACGAGACAAGACTATTGACAGAATCATGCAGAGATTCTATTGGCCCCGGGTCACCCGGGATGTGGCCAGGTATTGTAGGACGTGTGATCAATGTCAACGTACAGCCCCACGGCCACACCTACGTAACCCTTGATTCCTCTCCCCATCATAGAGACTCCCTTTGAACGCATAGCTATGGACCTCGTAGGACCCTCCCAAAATCCGCCAGAGGACACGAGTACATCCTAGTGGTTATAGATTACGCTACCAAGTTCCCGGAGGCCATACCCCTGCGTAACATGTCGTCAAAGGGAATTGCCAAGGAGTTATTCCTGATGTTCTCTCGTGTGGGCCTCCCCAAGACTATCTTGACTGATCAAGGAACCCCGTTCATGTCCCGGTTGATGAAGGACTTGTGTCGGTTATATCAGGTTCAACAGATACGTACAAGCATATTCCACCTCAAACAGACGGGTTGTGTGAACGCTTGAACAAAACGATAAAAAGCATGTTGAGAAGGGTGGTGTCCCGAGATGGGAAAAACTGGGACATGCTTCTCCCACACTTAATGTTTGCCCTGCGAGAAGTACCCCAGGCATCCACTGGATTCTCTCCGTTTGAATTGCTCTATGGCAGACCCTGTCGAGGAATCCTCGACTTAGCCAAGGAGACCTGGGAGACCCAACCATGCCCCTTTCGATCCACAATAGAACACGTTACCCTGATGAGAGACCGCCTGTCAGCAGTGTGGCCCATAGTCAAGGAGCATATGGAGAAGGCCCAAAGGACCCAAGGCCGGGCCTATGATAAGTCTGCGACCCCCGTGAGTTCACCGTGGGAGAGAAAGTGATGGTGCTTGTGCCCACGGCCGAACATCGTTGCTGGCGCAGTGGAGGGGGCCCTACGAGGTAATGAAAAGGGTCTCACCGGTCAATTACCTCATCAAGCAACCTGACAGGAGGAAGAAGGTCCAAATCTATCACATAAACCTGCTGAAGACATACCATGGACGAGAGGAGGAGGTGGCTTTGATGGCCCTGGAGGGCAAAGGAAAAGAGGAGGCTCTACCACAGGTGCGCTCGTGGCCAAACTCTCCTACCGGAGCAGTCAAGACAGCTAGACAAGCTGATTATGAACTTCGGTCGAATATTCTCTCCATTCCCAGGACAAACAGATGTCCTGTTCCACCATATCCACACTGAACCCGGCAAGAAGGTGCATATCCGCCCTTACAGGATTCCTGAGGCTCGCAGAGTCATCGCTAAGAAAGAGGTGAGGGAGATGTTGAGGATGGGCGTGATCGAGCCCTCGACGAGTGAGTGGTCCAGTCCCATAGTCCTGGTCCCCAAATCCGATGGTAGTATGAGACTCTGCAACGACTTTAGGGGCGTGAATGCCATCTCTACATTCGATGCGTATCCCATGCCCCCGCGTGGATGAACTCTTGAGCGCTTTAGGAAAGGCCAAGTTCATCACTACCCTGGATTTGACGAAGGGATATTGGCAAGTGCCGGTGGCTCCGGAGGATCGCCCAAAGACTGCCTTCGCCACTCCAGAGGGGCTTTTCCAGTATGTGAGGATGCCCTTCGGACTGCACGGTGCCGCTGCAACCTTCCAACGCCTCATGGATGCCATTCTACGGCCCCATCAAGAGCATGCAGCGGCGTACATAGACGATGTGGTCATCCACAGCGAGGACTGGGATAGTCACCTCCTGCGATTACGGGCGGTGCTCGTGAGTTTGGAAGCCACAGGGTTGACAGCCAATCCAAATAAATGCTGCCTGGGTTTGTCCGAAGCGGAATACCTGGGGTACACCGTGGGGAATGGGAAAATACGCCACAGGCAGAGAAGACCAGGGCACCAGACTGGCCTCGACCCCGACCAAGCGAGACGTTCGGGCCTTCTTAGGGATAACAGGATATTATCGCCGTTTTATCCCGGGATATGCAACCATTGCCAACCCCTCACAAACCTCATCAGGAAAACCTGCCAAACCAGGTAGAGTGGAAAGACGAGACGGAAGAGGCCTTTCAATTGTTAAAAGATGGCCTGTGTTCTGATCCCGTCTCTACAGGCCCGGACTTCTCACAAGAGTTCATTGTGCAGGTCGACGCCGGATACAGGGCTCGGGCCGTACTAGCTCAGGGTAAAGGTGAAGCAGAGAAGCCGATTCTCTTCATTAGTAGGAAACTCAGCGATCGGGAACAGAGGTATGCGACCGTAGAGAAAGAGGCCTTAGCCATCAAGTGGGCCCTCGATTATCTCCGGTACTACCTACTGGGTCGGAGGTTTGCATTAGTTACTGACCATGCGCCCTCACGTGGATGGCTGGTAAGAGAAACAATAACAACAGAATAGCCAGATGGTTTTTGTCTTTACAACCATTCTCTTTCCATGTCATCCACAGGGCCGGATCGAGGAACGGGAATGCAGACGCGCTGTCCCGACGCGACCAAGACGGTGCTGCCTGGCGCCCGACCCTCCGGTTCGGTCCTGGGGGGGAAGGTATGTGGACGGACCACTAGAGGGCAGGCTGGGCTCATGGATAGTTGCCCAACAGAGCCTGGGAGACAAGGTAACCAGAGTCAATTAAGCACAGCTGACGGTACTAATGAGATACTCTCCTTCCCCTATAAAAGAGAGAATGGAACCAGAAGAGAGGGGGGAAACTATCTCTGGAAGATGGCCACCGAGAGAGAGAAGCTGTGCTGAAAGAACCACTAAGACGGTGACAAAACCGTGATTTATGTTTGTTGTAGTTTAAAGATTATCCTATTGTGTTCTTGTTTCATCTGGAGAAGAAGATGTGTGTTTTTCCTTGGAAGATTTTTCATTGATTATGTTTGAATGTTTTTGTTGACAAAATACTCTCAATAGAGAACCGTGTTCAATCAGAAAAACCTTTTTCCTGACTCGTTTATTCCACCTTCCCGCTTTAGAGTGACGCCTAATTACTTGGTACGCTCACAATATATATAATATGACATTTGTAATGTCTTTATTCTTTTGGAACTTCTGTGAGTGTAATGTTTACTGTTCATTTTTATTGTTTATTTCACTTTTATATATTATCTATACACTTGCTTTGGCAATGTTAACATATGTTTCTCCGATATTTTTCGCCAATAAAGCCCTTGAATGGAATTGAGAGAGAGAGAGAGAAGAGAGAGAGAGAGAGAGAAAGAAAGAAACCTGCAAGAAACCTGGTATAGAGGAGAAAGACCCACTGGTTGTCCTCTAGGTTACAGAGAGCTGGTAGTCCCATCCACCAAACTACCAGGTGTGAAACAGGGAAGGGACTCAGGGGGTATGCTAATTTGGTATAGAGCAGACCTAACTCACTCCATTAAATTAATCAAAACAGGAACATTCTACATTTGGCTAGAAATTCAAAAGGAAATGATCTCAACAGAGAAAAATGTCCTCCTGTGTGCTACCTATATCCCCCCACCAGAATCCCCATATTTTAATGAAGACAGCTTCTCCATCCTGGAGGGCGAAATCAATCATTTCCAGGCCCAGGGACATGTACTAGTCTGTGGCGACCTAAATGCCAGAACCGGACAAGAACCTGACACCCTCAGCACAGGGGGACAAACATCTGCCTGGAGGTGACAGCATTCCTCCCCCATATGCCCCCTAGGCACAACTATGACAACATAACCAACAAAAACGGGTCACAACTCCTGCAGCTCTGTCGCACGCTGGGTATGTACATAGTCAACGGTAGGCTTCGGGACTCCTATGGTAGGTACACCTATAGCTCATCTCTTGGCAGTAGTACTGTAGACTACTTTATCACTGACCTCAACCCAGAATCTCTCAGAGCGTTCACAGTCAACCCACTGACACCCCTATCAGACCACAGCAAAATCACAGTCTACTTAAACAGAGCAATACTCAATCATGAGGCATCAAAGGCAAAGGAACTGAGTAACATTAAGAAATGCTATAGATGGAAGGAATGCAGTTTGGAAACCTATCAAAAAACAATTAGGCAACAACAAATTCAATCCCTTTTAGACAATTTCCTGGGTAAACGTTCCACTGTAATAGTGAAGGTGTAAACCTGGCAGTAGAAAATCTTAACAGTATATTTGACCTCTCAGCTTCCTATCAAATCTAAAAATCTCAAATAGAAAACCGAAGAAAATTAACAATAATGACAAATGGTTTGATGAAGAATGCAAAAATCTAAGAAAGAAATTGAGAAATCTGTCCAACCAAAAACATAGAGACCCGGAAAACCTGAGTCTACGCCTTCACTATGGTGAATCACTAAAACAATACAGAAATACACTATGGAAAAAGAAGGAACAGCATGTCAGAAATCAGCTCAATGTCATTGAAGAATCCATAGACTCTAACCACTTCTGGGAAAATTGGAAAACACTAAACAAACAACAACACGAAGAATTATCTATCCAAAATGGAGATGTATGGGTAAACCACTTCTCCAATCTTTTTGGTTCTATAACAAAGAACAAAGAGCAAAAACATATACATGATCAAATACAGATCTTAGAATCAACTATTAAAGACTACCAGAACCCACTGGATTCCAGAACCCACTGGATTCCAGAACCCACTGGATTCCAGAACCCACTGGATTCTCCAATTACATTGAATGAGTTACAGGACAAAATAAAAACCCTTCAACCCAAAAAGGCCTGTGGTGTCGATGGTATCCTCAATTAAATGATAAAATATACAGACAACAAATTCCAATTGGCTATACTAAAACTATTTAACATCAACCTCAGCTCTGGCATCTTCCCCAATATTTGGAACCAAGGACTGATCACCCCAATCCACAAAAGTGGAGACAAATTTGACCCCAATAACTACCGTGGAATATGTGTCAACAGTAGCCTTGGGAAAATCCTCTGCATTATTAATGTAACATTGGCCTTAGTGAAAACAATGCTGCACCAAATTTCCTTAGTAGAAACAATGTACTGAGCAAATGTCAAATTGGCTTTTACCAAAATTACCGTACAACAGACCATGTATTCACCCTGCACACCCTAATTGACAACCAAACAAACCAAAACAAAGGCAAAGTCTTCTCATGCTTTGTTGATTTCAAAAAAGCCTTTGACTCAATCTGGCATGAGGGTCTGCTATACAAACTGATGGAAAGTGGTGTTGTAAAACATACGACATTATAAAATCCATGTACACAAACAACAAGTGTGCGGTTAAAATTGGCAAAAAACACACACATTTCTTCACACAGGGTCGTGGGGTAAGACAGGGATGCAGCTTAAGCCCCACCCTCTTCAACATATATATCAACGAATTGGCGAGAGCACTAGAAAAGTCTGCAGCACCCGGCCTCCCCCTGCTAGAATCCGAAGTCAAAATGTCTGCTGTTTGCTGATGATCTGGTGCTTCTGTCCCCAACCAAGGAGGGCCTACAGCAGCACCTAGATCTTATGCACAGATTCTGTCAGACCTGGGCCCTGACAGTAAATCTCAGTAAGACCAAATTGAGACTCTGCACGCAGAATTCTGCAAAAATATCCTCCGTGTACAACGTAAAACACCAAATAATGCAGAGCAGAATTAGGTGGATACCCACTAATTATCAAAATCCAGAAAAGAGCCGTTAAATTCTACAACCACCTAAAAGGAAGCGATTCACAAACCTTCCATAACAAAGCCATCACCTACAGAGAGATGAACCTGGAGAAGAGTCCCCTAAGCAAGCTGGTCCTGGGGCTCTGTTCACAAACACAAACACACCCTACAGAGCCCCAGGACAACAGCACAATTAGACCCAACCAAATCATGAGAAAACAAAAAGATAATTACTTAACACAATGGAAAGAATTAACAAAAAAACAGAGCAAACTAGAATGCTATTTGGCCCTACACAGAGAGTACACAGCGGCAGAATACCTGACCACTGTGACTGACCCAAAATTAAGGAAAGCTTTGACTATGTACAGACTCAGTGAGCATAGCCTTGCTATTGAGAAAGGCCGCCGTAGGCAGACATGGCTCTCAAGAGAAGACAGGCTATGTGCTCACTGCCCACAAAATGAGGTGGAAACTGAGCTGCACTTCCTAACCTCCTGCCCAATGTATGACCATATTAGAGAGACATATTTCCCCCAGATTACACAGATACACAAAGAATTCGAAAACAAATCCAATTTTGATAAACTCCCATATCTACTGGGTGAAATACCACAGTGTGACATCACAGCAGCAAGATTTGTGACCTGTTGCCACGAGAAAAGGGCAACCAGTGAAGAACAAACACCATTGTAAATACAACCCATATTTATGCTTATTTATTTTATCTTGTGTCATTTAACTATTTGTACATTGTATATATATATATAATATGACATTTGTAATGTCTTTACTGTTTTGAAACTTCTGTATGTGTAATGTTTACTGTTAATTTTTGTTGTTTTCCACTTTATATATTCACTTTGTATGTTGTCTAACTCACTTGCTTTGGCAATGTTAACACATGTTTCCCATGCCAATAAAGCCCTTGAATTGAATTGAATTGAATTGAGAGAGAGAGAGATACCCAGAGAGAGAGAGATAGAGAGACAGAGATACACAGAGATACCCAGAGAGAGAGAGACAGAGATACCCAGAGAGAGAGAGACAGAGACACCGAGAGAGAGACAGAGACACCCAGAGAGAGAGAGACAGAGACACCCAGAGAGAGAGAGACACCCAGAGAGAGAGAGAGAGACACCCAGAGAGAGAGAGAGAGGGAGAGAGAGAAGCTTAGTGCTTAGTGTTTATCAGATAGGTAGAGCGGAGGGGAGAGGAGAGGAGGGAGACATAGAGACACCCAGAGAGAGAGAGACAGAGACACCCAGAGAGAGATGAGAGAGACACCCAGAGAGAGAGACAGAGACACCCAGAGAGAGAGACAGAGACACCCAGAGAGAGATGAGAGAGACACCCAGAGAGAGAGAGAGGGACACCCAGAGAGAGAGAGGGAGAGAGAGAAGCTTAGTGCTTAGTGTTTATCAGATAAGTAGAGCGGAGGGGAGAGGAGGAGGGAGACATAGAGACACCCAGAGAGAGAGACAGAGACACCCAGAGAGAGATGAGAGAGACACCCAGAGAGAAAGACAGAGACACCCAGAGAGCGAGAGAGATACCCAGAGAGAGAGAGACAGAGAGAGAGAGAGAGAGAGAGAGAGAGAGAGAGAGAGAGAGAGAGAGAGAGAGAGAGGGGAGGGAAGCTTAGTGCTCAGTGTTTATCAGATAGGTAGAGCGGAGAGGAGGGGAGCTTAGTGATTAGTGTTTATCAGATAGGTAGAGAGGAGAGGAGGAGCTGCTGCTGTAATTGTCTATGCTAATTGGTTAGTGTAGTGGTTCAATATATTCAGATGAAGTGGCAGAGCTAATGGAACAGCCGAGACACGAGGGACCTGGAGCTCAGATACATCCACTATAGAGCCTTAGAGATACATGATAATAGGCTGCCAGTCCATACCAGCCAGATCCATAGAATCAACTACACCGCTATACTGCAAGTGCTTCTCAAATAGAATCCTATTTCTTAAGGTGGGACACAATTACACTACAGTGTTCTAGTTCATTCTATGGATCTGGCAGAGGCCTATCTTTGGCTTCTTTATGTGCACAGAGGAGGGCTATCGAGTTGAATACCTCCATAGTGTTCTAGTTAATTCTATGGATCTGGCAGAGGCCTATCTCTGGCTAACCAGGGACACAGGACGATGGAGGTTTGTTTTTTGCCTTCTTTATGTGCACAGAGGAGGGCTATCGAGTTGAATAGCACCAGACAACGAGAGTCAGTGTGGAGCACATTAGCAGCACTCTGACGACACATTGATATCTGAGTCCATATTCCATTCATTTGAAAATACACTTTTTTGTTGCCAGATGAAACAAAGAAGAAATGTCCAGAAGACATGACAGGAAAATGAATGTCTTGCTATGTCATGATTATAACCAGCTGTCATAGAGTAATGTCTTGCTATGTCATGATTATAACCAGCTGTCATGAAGTAATGTCTTGCTATGTCATGATTATAACCAGCTGTCATGAAGTAATGTTTTGCTATGTCATGATTATAACCAGCTGTCATGAAGTAATGTTTTGCTATGTCATGATTATAACCAGCTGTCATGAAATGAATGTCTTGCTATGTCATGATTATAACCAGCTGTCATGAAATGAATGTCTTGCTATGTCATGATTATAACCAGCTGTCATAGAGTAATGTCTTGCTATGTCATGATTATAACCAGCTGTCATGAAATGAATGTCTTGCTATGTCATGATTATAACCAGCTGTCATGAAATGAATGTCTTGCTATGTCATGATTATAACCAGCTGTCATAGAGTAATGTCTTGCTATGTCATGATTATAACCAGCTGTCATGAAATGAATGTCTTGCTATGTCATGATTATAACCAGCTGTCATGAAATGAATGTCTTGCTATGTCATGATTATAACCAGCTGTCATGAAAGTAATGTCTTGCTATGTCATGATTATAACCAGCTGTCATAAATGAATGTCTTGCTATGTCATGATTATAACTCTGATTCTCAAAAACACTAACATTAAGAGATTCTCTATCAACATTCATGTTCCCATGTTAAAGACATTCTGTTAAGGGTCTACTACACCTGTTGTATTCAGCATTTCACTGTAAGGTCTACTACACCTGTTGTATTCAGCATTTCACTGTGAGGTCTACTACACCTGTTGTATTCAGCATTTCACTGTAAGGTCTACTACACCTGTTGTATTCAGCATTTCACTGTGAGGTCTACTACACCTGTTGTATTCAGCATTTCACTGTGAGGTCTACTACACCTGTTGTATTCAGCATTTCACTGTAAGGTCTACTACACCTGTTGTATTCAGCATTTCACTGTGAGGTCTACTACACCTGTTGTATTCAGCATTTCACTGTGAGGTCTACTACACCTGTTGTATTCAGCATTTCACTGTGAGGTCTACTACACCTGTTGTATTCAGCATTTCACTGTGAGGTCTACTACACCTGTTGTATTCAGCATTTCACTGTGAGGTCTACTACACCTGTTGTATTCAGCATTTCACTGTGAGGTCTACTACACCTGTTGTATTCAGCATTTCACTGTGAGGTCTACTACACCTGTTGTATTCAGCATTTCACTGTAAGGTCTACTACACCTGTTGTATTCAGCATTTCACTGTGAGGTCTACTACACCTGTTGTATTCAGCATTTCACTGTAAGGTCTACTACACCTGTTGTATTCAGCATTTCACTGTGAGGTCTACTACACCTGTTGTATTCAGCATTTCACTGTAAGGTCTACTACACCTGTTGTATTCAGCAT
>NW_027040441.1:250887-278249 GCF_034236695.1 Oncorhynchus nerka
TTCAGAAATATTTTATTCAAACTTTTGCACAAGTATATAATTTATATAGTAAGTTAGATCCTCAGCAAACGTTCAGGTTTAGACTTTTAGGAAGATGAAGATGTGTGAATCGTTGGGGAAAAAGGTTTTGTTGCTTTTTGAACATGGAGACGTTTGAAGTAGCAACTAGTAGAACAAACAAACAAACATCAATTTGCTCCAATTACAGTCAAAAAGGGTCTGTTTTTTCTTTGAGAGCAAAATCCTCAAAACGGACTCCTTTATTGTTATTCTTTGAAGAGAAATGAGTTCAGGTCCCGTTTCATTCTCATTACCAGGTAAAGCTGTTTCACCGGTTCTCAGTACACGACACCAAGGAACGTTGAGGGACTAGGAAACCACCGGTTCTCAGTACACGTCAGAACGTTGAGGGACTAGGGAAACCACCGGTTCTCAGTACACGTCACCAAAGAACGTTGAGGGACTAGGGAAACCACCGGTTCTCAGTACACGGCACCAAAGAACGTTGAGGGACTAGGGGAAACCACCGGTTCTCAGTACACGTCACCAAAGAACGTTGAGGACTAGGAAACCACCGGTTCTCAGTACACGGCACCAAAGAACGTTGAGGGGACTAGGGAAACCACCGTTCTCAGTACACGTCACCAAAGAACGTTGAGGACTAGGGAAACCACCGGTTCTCAGTACACGTCACCAAAGAACATTGAGGGACTAGGGAAACCACCGGTTCTCAGTACACGCCACCAAAGAACGTTGAGGGACTAGGGAAACCACCGGTTCTCAGTACACGTCACCAAAGAACGTTGAGGACTAGGGAAACCACCGGTTCTCAGTACACGGCACCAAAGAACGTTGAGGGACTAGGGAAACCACCGGTTCTCAGTACACGTCACCAAAGAACATTGAGGGACTAGGGAACCACTGGTTCTCAGTACACGTCAGAACGTTCAGGGACTAGGGAAACCACCGGTTCTCAGTACACGTCAGAACGTTGAGGGACTAGGAAACCACCGGTTCTCAGTACACGCCACCAAAGAACGTTGAGGGACTAGGGAAACCACCCCGGTTCTCAGTACACGGCACCAAAGAACGTTGAGGGACTAGGGAAACCACCGGTTCTCAGTACACGTCACCAAAGAACGTTGAGGGACTAGGGAAACCACCGGTTCTCAGTACACGTCACCAAAGAACGTTGAGGGACTAGGGAAACCACCGGTTCTCAGTACACGTCACCAAAGAACGTTGAGGGACTAGGGAAACCACCGGTTCTCAGTACACGGCACCAAAGAACGTTGAGGGACTAGGGAAACCACCGGTTCTCAGTACACGTCACCAAAGAACGTTGAGGGACTAGGGAAACCACCGGTTCTCAGTACACGTCACCAAAGAACGTTGAGGGACTAGGGAAACCACTGGTTCTCAGTACATGTCAGAACGTTGAGGGACTAGGGAAACCACCGGTTCTCAGTACACGTCACCAAAGACCGTTGAGGGACTAGGGAAACCACCGGTTCTCAGTACACGGCACCAAAGAACGTTGAGGGACTAGGGAAACCACCGGTTCTCAGTACACGTCACCAAAGAACGTTGAGGGACTAGGAAACCACCGGTTCTCAGTACACGGCAGAACGTTGAGGACTAGGGAAACCACCGGTTCTCAGTACGTCACCAAAGAACGTTGAGGGACTAGGGAAACCACCGGTTCTCAGTACACGTCACCAAAGAACGTTGAGGGACTAGGGAAACCACCGGTTCTCAGTACACGTCAGAACGTTCAGGGACTAGGAAACCACCAGTTCTCAGTACACGGCACAGAACGTTGAGGGACTAGGAAACCACCGGTTCTCAGTACACGCACAAGAACGTTGAGGGACTAGGGAAACCACCGGTTCTCAGTACACGGCACCAAAGAACGTTGAGGACTAGGGGAAACCACCGGTTCTCAGTACACGTCACAAAAGAACGTTGAGGGACTAGGGAACCACTGGTTCTCAGTACACGTCAGAACGTTGAGGGACTAGGAAACCACTGGTTCTCAGTACACACGGCAGAACGTTGAGGACTAGGGAAACCACCGGTTCTCAGTACACGGCAGAACGATGAGGGACTAGGGAAACCACTGGTTCTCAGTACACGTCAGAACGTTGAGGGACTAGGGGAAACCACTGGTTCTCAGTACACGTCACCAAAGAACGTTGAGGGACTAGGGAAACCACCGGTTCTCAGTACACGCTCAAAGAACGTTGAGGACTAGGGAAACCACCGGTTCTCAGTACACGTCACTAAAGAACGTTGAGGGACTAGGGGAAACCACCGGTTCTCAGTACACGGCACCAAAGAACGTTGAGGGACTAGGGAAACCACCGGTTCTCAGTACACGGCACCAAAGAACGTTGAGGGACTAGAAACCACCGGTTCTCAGTACACGTCACCAAAGAACGTTGAGGGACTAGGGAAACCACCGGTTCTCAGTACACGTCACCAAAGAACGTTGAGGGACTAGGGAAACCACCGGTTCTCAGTACACGTCACCAAAGAACGTTGAGGGACTAGGGAAACCACCGGTTCTCAGTACACGTCACCAAAGAACGTTGAGGGACTAGGGAAACCACCGGTTCTCAGTACACGTCACCAAAGAACGTTGAGGGACTAGGGAAACCACCGGTTCTCAGTACACGTCACCAAAGACCGTTGAGGGACTAGGGAAACCACCGGTTCTCAGTACACGTCACCAAAGAACGTTGAGGGACTAGGGAACCACTGGTTCTCAGTACACGTCAGAACGTTCAGGGACTAGGGAAACCACCGGTTCTCAGTACACGTCAGAACGTTGAGGGACTAGGGAAACCACCGGTTCTCAGTACACGGCACCAAAGAACGTTGAGGGACTAGGGAAACCACCGGTTCTCAGTACACGGCACCAAAGAACGTTGAGGGACTAGGGAAACCACCGGTTCTCAGTACACGTCACAAAAGAACGTTGAGGGACTAGGGAACCACTGGTTCTCAGTACACGTCAGAACGTTCAGGGACTAGGGAAACCACCGGTTCTCAGTACACGGCAGAACGTTGAGGGACTAGGGAAACCACCGGTTCTCAGTACACGCAGAACGATGAGGACTAGGGAAACCACTGGTTCTCAGTACACGTCAGAACGTTGAGGGACTAGGGAAACCACCGGTTCTCAGTACACGTCACCAAAGAACGTTGAGGGACTAGGGAAACCACCGGTTCTCAGTACACGTCAGAACGTTGAGGGACTAGGGAAACCACCGGTTCTCAGTACACGTCACTAAAGAACGTTGAGGGACTAGGGAAACCACCGGTTCTCAGTACACGGCACCAAAGAACGTTGAGGGACTAGGGAAACCACCGGTTCTCAGTACACGTCACCAAAGAACGTTGAGGGACTAGGGAAACCACCGGTTCTCAGTACACGTCACCAAAGAACGTTGAGGGACTAGGGAAACCACCGGTTCTCAGTACACGTCACCAAAGAACGTTGAGGGACTAGGGAAACCACCGGTTCTCAGTACACGTCACCAAAGAACGTTGAGGGACTAGGAAACCACCGGTTCTCAGTACACGGCAGAACGTTGAGGGACTAGGGAAACCACCGGTTCTCAGTACACGGCAGAACGTTGAGGGACTAGGGAAACCACCGGTTCTCAGTACACGTCAGAACGTTGAGGGACTAGGGAAACCACCGGTTCTCAGTACACGTCACCAAAGAACGTTGAGGGACTAGGGAAACCACCGGTTCTCAGTACACGTCACCAAAGAACGTTGAGGGACTAGGGAAACCACCGGTTCTCAGTACACGTCAGAACGTTGAGGGACTAGGGAAACCACCGGTTCTCAGTACACGTCAGAACGTTGAGGGACTAGGGAAACCACCGGTTCTCAGTACACGTCACCAATAACGTATGTGTGTGGTACCGTATGTGTGTGTGTGGTACTGTATGTGTGTGGGTGGTACTGTATGTTTGTGTGTGGTACCGTATGTCTGTGTGTGGTACCGTATGTCTGTGTGTGGTACCGTATGTCTGTGTGTGTGGTACCGTATGTTTGTGTGGTACCGTGTGTTTGTGTGGTACCGTATGTTTGTGTGTGTGGTACCGTATGTCTGTGTGTGGGTACCGTATGTCTGTGTGTGGTACCGTATGTCTGTGTGTGGTACCGTATGTCTGTGTGTGGTACCGTATGTCTGTGTGTGGTACCGTATGTCTGTGTGTGGTACCGTATGTCTGTGTGTGGTACCGTGTGTTTGTGTGGTACCGTAGTTTGTGTGGTGTGTGTGTGTGTGTGTGTGTGGTGGTACCGTATGTCTGTGTGTGGTACCGTATGTTTGTGTGTGGTACCGTATGTCTGTGTGTGGTACCGTGTGTTTGTGTGTGGTACCGTATGTCTGTGTGTGGTACCGTATGTCTATGTGTGGTACCGTATGTCTGTGTGTGGTACCGTGCGTTTGTGTGTGGTACCGTATGTCTGTGTGTGGTACCGTATGTCTATGTGTGGTACCGTATGTCTGTGTGTGGTACCGTATGTCTGTGTGTGGTACCGTATGTCTATGTGTGGTACCGTATGTCTGTGTGTGTGGTACCGTATGTCTGTGTGTGGTACCGTATGTTTGTGTGTGTGGTACCGTGTGTGTGTGTGGTACCGTATGTCTGTGTGTGGTACCGTGTGTTTGTGTGGGTACCGTGTGAGTGTGGGTACCGTATGTCTATGTGTGTGGTACCGTATGTCTGTGTGTGGTACCGTATGTTTGTGTGTGGTACCGTGTGTGTGTGTGGTACCGTATGTTTGTGTGTGGTACCGTGTGTTTGTGTGGTACCGTATGTCTGTGTGTGGTACCGTATGTTTGTGTGTGGTACCGTATGTCTGTGTGTGGTACCGTATGTTTGTGTGTGGTACCGTATGTTTGTGTGTGGTACCGTATGTCTGTGTGTGGTACCGTATGTTTGTGTGTGGTACCGTGTGTGTGTGTGGTACCGTATGTCTGTGTGTGGTACCGTGTGTGTGTGTGTGGTGTGGTACCGTGTGTGTGTGTGTGTGTGGTACCGTATGTCTGTGTGTGGTACCGTATGTTTGTGTGTGGTACCGTGTGTGTGTGTGGTGTGTGTGGTACCGTATGTTTGTGTGTGTGGTACCGTGTGTGTGTGTGTGGTACCGTATGTGTGTGTGGTACCGTGTGTGTGTGTGGTACCGTATGTCTGTGTGTGGTGTACCGTGTGTGTGTGTGTGGTACCGTGTGTGTGTGTGGTACCGTATGTGTGTGTGTGGTACCGTGTGTGTGTGTGTGGGTACCGTATGTCTGTGTGTGGTACCGTGTGTGTGTGTGTGGTACCGTATGTTTGTGTGTGGTACCGTGTGTGTGTGTGGTACCGTGTGTGTGTGTGGTACCGTATGTGTGTGTGTGTACCGTATGTTTGTGTGTGGTACCGTATGTTTGTGTGTGGTACCGTGTGTGTGTGTGTGTACCGTATGTTTGTGTGTGGTACCGTATGTTTGTGTGTGGTACCGTGTGTGTGTGTGTGGTACCGTATGTGTGTGTGTGGTACCGTATGTGTGTGTGTGTGGTACCGTATGTGTGTGTGTGGTACCGTGTGAGTGTGGTACCGTATGTCTGTGTGTGGTACCGTATGTGTGTGTGTTTGTCCTACTGGTTTTGTGCTGTTAAGAGTTTATTGATTTCATTTGAATGTATAATTAGATAATGGGAACGTATGAGAGGTCACAACTCTTAATTAGTACTCCTATGGCCTTGAGATCTCTGGAGAGGTCACAACTCTTAATTAGTACTCCTATGGCCTTGAGATCTCTGGAGAGGTCACAACTCTTAATTAGTACTCCTATGGCCTTGAGATCTCTGGAGAGGTCACAACTCTTAATTAGTACTCCTATGGCCTTGAGATCTCTGGAGAGGTCACAACTCTTAATTAGTACTCCTATGGACTTGAGATCTCTGGAGAGGTCACAACCTTAATGTCAGCTGTGTTATCATTCCATGCTGAGGGTAAACAGTACTTCATATCAGCTGTGTTAGGATGCCATGTTGAGGATGGATGGTACTTCATATCAGCTGTGTTACGATGCCGTGTTGAGGATGGACAGTACTTCATATCAGCTGTGTTACGATGCCATGTTGAGGATGGATGGTACTTCATATCAGCTGTGTTAGGATGCTGTGTTGAGGATGGACAGTACTTCATATCAGCTGTGTTAGGATGCCGTGTTGAGGATGGACAGTACTTCATATCAGCTGTGTTAGGATGCCGTGTTGAGGATGGACAGTACTTCATATCAGCTGTGTTAGGATGCCGTGTTGAGGATGGATGGTACTTCATATCAGCTGTGTTAGGATGCCGTGTTGAGGATGGACAGTACTTCATATCAGCTGTGTTACGATGCCGTGTTGAGGATGGACAGTACTTCATATCAGCTGTGTTAGGATGCCGTGTTGAGGATGGATGGTACTTCATATCAGCTGTGTTAGGATGCCGTGTTGAGGATGGACAGTACTTCATATCAGCTGTGTTACGATGCCGTGTTGAGGATGGACAGTACTTCATATCAGCTGTGTTACGATGCCGTGTTGAGGATGGATGGTACTTCATATCAGCTGTGTTAGGATGCCGTGTTGAGGATGGATGGTACTTCATATCAGCTGTGTTATGATGCTGAGGATGGACAGTACTTCATATCAGCTGTGTTATGATGCTGAGGATGGACGGTACTTCATATCAGCTGTGTTATGATGCTGAGGATGGACAGTACTTCATATCAGCTGTGTTATGATGCCGTGTTGAGGATGGATGGTACTTCATATCAGCTGTGTTATGATGCTGAGGATGGACGGTACTTCATATCAGCTGTGTTATGATGCTGAGGATGGACAGTACTTCATATCAGCTGTGTTAGGATGCCGTGTTGAGGATGGATGGTACTTCATATCAGCTGTGTTAGGATGCCGTGTTGAGGATGGACGGTACTTCATATCAGCTGTGTTAGGATGCCATGTTGAGGATGGATGGTACTTCATATCAGCTGTGTTAGGATGCCATGTTGAGGATGGACAGTACTTCATATCAGCTGTGTTAGGATGCCATGTTGAGGATGGACAGTACTTCATATCAGCTGTGTGACTCCACAGCGCGCCTCCTGACTCCACAGCGCGCCTCCTGACTCCACAGCGTGCCGCCTGCAGAAGGAGGGTGATCTGGAGTCGTCCTCTCCTGAAAGAACCACTGTGATTTAGAGGGCTGAGAGAGAGAGAGCCCTTTGTTCTCCTGGAAACACCCCTCTCTATCACAAGGCTGCATCCCAAACAGCACCCTCAATCCTCGATAAAGCCTACTTTTGACCAGATCCCTGTGGGTTTCCTATGGGTCCTGGTCTAAAGTAGTGCACTACACAGGAATAGGGTGCCATTTGGGACACAGGCACTCTATCTGCTGTGATAACATGGATTACAGCAGTACAAAGAGGGACTGGTATCAGAATCCCACACGGGAGTCCAAGGCCTCTGTTGGAACTGCCTATCAGGAGATGACAGAGACGGTTATGGGTAAATGAGTGGCTGAAGGATTTTGATCAAAGGGGAAAGAGAATAGCACCAATGACAGAGACAATTTGTTAAAAGGAAACTAGGATTCTGTCAAATGTGCTTCAGCGTTATCGTGCTGATAGGAGAGAGAGACTGGGGGAGAGAGACGGGGGGAGAGAGACGGGGAGGAGAGAGAGACGGGGGGAGAGAGAGAGACGGGGGGAGAGAGAGACGGGGGAGAGAGAGACTGGGGAGAGAGAGACTCCTGACGGGGAGAGAGAGAGACGGGGAGAGAGAGAGAGACGGGGAGAGAGAGAGAGACGGGGAGAGAGAGACGGGAGGAGAGAGAGACGGGGGGAGAGAGACGGGGGGGGAGAGAGACGGGGAGAGAGAGACGGGGAGAAGGGGAGAGAGAGAAGGAAGAGACTGGGATTTAGAGGGCGGAAAGAGAGAGAGAGAGACTGGGGGAGAGAGACGGGGAGAGAGAGACGGGGAGAGAGAGACGGGAGAGAGAGAGAGAGAGAGAGAGATGGGGGGAGAGAGACTGGGGGAGAGACGGGGAGAGAGACTGGGAGAGAGACTGGGAAGAGAGAGACTGGGAGAGAGAGAGACTGGGAGAGAGAGAGATGGGGAGAGAGACAAGAGAGAGAGACTGGGGGAGAAGGACGGGAGAGAGAACTGGGAGAGAGAGACTGAGAGAGAGAGAGAGAGAGAGATGGGGGGAGAGAGAGACGGGGAGAGAGAGAATTTGGGGAGAGAGACGGGGAGAGAGAGACGTGGAGAGAGAGAGAGAGAGAGAGATGGGGGAGAGAGACTGGGGAGAGAGATGGGGAGAGAGAGAGATGGGGGAGAGAGATGGGGGAGAGAGACTGGGAGAGAGAGACTGGGAGAGAGAGAGATGGGAGACGAGGAGAGAGAGACTGGGGAGAGAGAGAGACGGGGAGAGAGAGACTGGGAGAGAGAGAGAGAGAGAGAGAGATGGGGAGAGAGACTGGGGGAGAGAGAGAGAGACGGGAGAGAGACGGGGAGAGAGAGACGGGGAGAGAGAGAGATGGGGAGAGAGACTGGGGGAGAGAGACTGGAGAGAGAGACGGGGAGAGAGAGAGGGAGAGAGACAGAGAGAGAGAGGGAGAGAGAGAGAGAGAGACGGGGAGAGAGACTGAGAGAGAGAGACGGGGAGAGAGAGAAGGGGAGAGAGAGAGAAGGGGAGAGAGAGACAGGGGAGAGAGAGAGAGAGGGAGAGAGAGACGGGGAGAGAGAGACGGGGAGAGAGAGACGGAGAGAGAGAGAGAGAGATGGGGGAGAGAGACGAGGAGAGAGAGACTGGGGGAGAGAGACGGGGAGAGAGAGACGGGGAGAGAGAGAGGGAGAGAGACTGAGAGAGAGAGAAGGGGAGAGAGAGAGGGAGAGAGAGAGAGGGAGAGAGACAGAGAGATTGGGAGAGAGAGACGGGGAGAGAGAGATGGGGAGAGAGAGACTGGGAGAGAGAGACGGAGAGAGAGAGAGAGATGGGGAGAGAGACGAGGAGAGAGACTGGGGAGAGAGACGGGAGAGAGAGAGGGGAGAGAGACAGAGAGAGAGAAGGGGAGAGAGAGGAGAGAGACGGAGAGAGACTGAGAGAGAGAGACGGGGAGAGAGAGAGAAGGGGAGAGAGAGAGAAGGGGAGAGAGAGAAGGGAGAGAGAGAAGGGGAGAGAGAGACGGGGAGAGAGAGACGGGGAGAGAGAGACGGAGAGAGAGAGAGAGATGGGGAGAGAGACGAGGAGAGAGAGACTGAGGGAGAGACGGGGAGAGAGAGACGGGAGAGAGAGAGGAGAGAGACTGAGAGAGAGAGAAGGGGAGAGAGAGAGGGAGAGAGAGAGGGAGAGAGACAGAGAGATTGGGGAGAGAGACGGGGAGAGAGAGATGGGGAGAGAGAGAGAGAGAGAGACGGAGAGAGAGAGAGAGATGGGGAGAGACGAGAGAGAGAGAGACTGGGGGAGAGAGACGGTGAGAGAGAGACGGGGAGAGAGAGACGGGGAGAGAGAGACGGGGAGAGACGGGAGAGAGAGAGACTGAGAGAGAGACGGGAGAGAGAGAGAGAGAGAGATGGGGAGAGAGAGAGGGAGAGAGACTGAGAGAGAGAGAAGGGGAGAGAGACTGGGAGAGAGAGAGAGAGACGAGAGAGACGGGGAGAGAGAGATGGGGAGAGAGACTGAGGAGAGAGAGACGGGAGAGAGACAGAGAGAGACGGGAGTAGAGAGACGGGGAGAGAGACGGGGAGAGAGAGACAGGAGAGAGAGAGATATGGGGGAGAGAGACGGGGGAGAGAGAGGGAGAGAGACTGAGGGAGAGAGACTGAGGGAGAGAGACTGAGAGAGAGAGAGGGGAGAGAGAGAGAGACGGGGGAGAGAGACGGGGGAGAGAGACGGGGAGAGAGACGGGGGAGAGAGAGAGAGAGACTGGGGAGAGAGAGAGACGGGGAGAGAGAGAGACTGGGAGAGAGACTGGGAGAGAGAGAGACGGGAGAGAGAGAGAGACGGGGAGAGAGACGGGAGAGAGAGAGAGACGGAGAGAGAGAGAGACGGGAGAGAGAGAGAGACGGAGAGAGAGAGAGACTGGGAGAGAGAGACTGGGAGAGAGAGAGAGAGAGAGAGAGATGGGGAGAGAGACGGGGAGAGAGAGACGGGGGAGAGAGAGACGGGGAGAGAGAGAGGGAGAGAGACTGAGAGAGAGAGACGGGGAGAGAGAGAGAGAGGGAGAGAGACAGAGAGAGAGAAGGGGAGAGAGACAGAGGAGAGAGACGGGGAGAGAGAGATGGGGAGAGAAAGAGAGAGAGAGACGGGGAGAGAGAGAGGGAGAGAGAGAGAGGGGAGAGAGACGGGGAGAGAGAGATGGGGAGAGAAACAGAGAGAGAGGGGAGAGAGAGACGGGTAGAGAGAGACGGGGAGAGAGAGATGGGTAGAGAGAGACGGGTAGAGAGACGGGAGAGAGAGACGGGGAGAGAGAGACGGGGGAGAGAGACGGGGAGAGAGAGACGGGGAGAGAGAGACGGGGAGAGAGAGACTGGGAGAGAGACTGGGAGGAGACGGGAGACGGGGAGAGAGACAGGGAGAGAGACGGGGAGAGAGAGACGGGGAGAGAGAGACGGGGAGAGAGAGACGGGGAGAGAGACGGGGAGAGAGAGACGGGGAGGAGACGGGGGAGAGAGACGGGGGAGAGAGACGGGGAGAGCGAGACGGGGAGAGAGACGGGGAGAGAGACCTGGGGAGAGAGACAGAGAGACCTCGGCATCCTAGCCAAGACGGGGAGAGAGAGACGGGGAGCCAAGACGGGGCTAGCAGACCTCGGCCTCCTAGCCAATACAGACAGACCTCGGCATCCTAGCCAATACAGACAGAACTCGGCCTGGTAGCCAATACAGACAGACCTCGGCCTCCTAGCCAATACAGACAGACCTCGGCCTCCTAGCCAATACAGACAGACCTCGGCCTCCTAGTCAATACAGACAGACCTCGGCATCCTAGCCAATACAGACAGACCTCGGCCTCCTAGCCAATACAGACAGACCTCGGCCTCCTAGCCAATACAGACAGACCTCGGCCTCCTAGCCAATACAGATAGACCTCGGCCTCCTAGCCAATACAGACAGACCTCGTCCTCCTAGCCAATACCAACAGACTTTAGTGTGTTGGAGAAGACAGGCTGGTCTGCTGAGGGTAGACAGACACCCACTAGACAGGCTGGCCTGCTGAGGGTAGACAGACACCCACTAGACAGGCTGGTCTGCTGAGGGTAGACAGACACCCACTAGACAGGCTGGTCTGCTGAGGGTAGACAGACACCCACTAGACAGGCTGGTCTGCTGAGGGTAGACAGACACCCACTAGACAGGCTGGTCTGCTGAGGGTAGACAGACACCCACTAGACAGGCTGGTCTGCTGAGGGTAGACAGACACCCACTAGACAGGCTGGTCTGCTGAGGGTAGACAGACACCCACTAGACAGGCTGGTCTGCTGAGGGTAGACAGACACCCACTAGACAGGCTGGTCTGCTGAGGGTAGACAGACACCCACTAGACAGGCCTGGTATCTGCTGAGAAGGTAGATTTCAGACTGCTGTCTGTAGAGCTTCAGGTCTGTTCAGACATGTCCTGATATCTTTTCTGGTCACTCTACTCTCTCTGATTTCTGGTCTATCTGATCTGTCTGGTCCCTCTAATCTCCTGGTCCTCTGTTCTCATCTCTGGTCTCTAATCTCTCTGGTCCTCCTGATCTCTCTGGTCCTCCTGATCTCTGGTCCTCCTGATCTCTCTGAATCTCTGGTCTTCTCTCTGGATTCTGGTCCCTCTAATCTCTCTGGTCCTCCTGGTCTCTGGTCTGTCTGGTCTCTGATCTCTCTGATCTCTCTGGTCTCTCTCTCTCTCTCTAATCTCTCTGGTCCTGCTGGTCTCTCTGATATCTCTGGTCTCTCTAATCTCTGGTCCTCCTGATCTCTCTGGTCTCTGATCTGATCTCTCTAATCTCTCTGGTCCTCCTGATCTGGTCTCTCTGGTCTCTCTAATCTCTCTGGTCCTCCTGATCTCTCTGGTCTCTCTATCTCTCCTCCTGATCTCTCTGGTCTCTCTGATATCTCTGGTCTCTAATCTCTCTGGTCCTCCTGATCTCTCTGGTCCTCTAATCTCTAATCTCTCTGGTCCTCCTGATCTCTCTGGTCTCTCTGGTCCTCCTGATCTCTGGTCTCTCTGAATCTCTCTGGTCCTCCTGATCTCTCTGGTCTCTCTAATCTCTCCGGTCCTCCTAATCTCTCTGATCTCTCTGGTCTCTCTAATCTCTCTGGTCCTCCTGATCTCTCTGTTCCCTCTAATCTCTTTGATCTCTCTGAATCTCTCTGGTCTCTCTCTGATCTCTCTGGTCCTTCTGATCTCTCTGATCTCTCTGGTCTCTCTAATCTCTCTGGTCTCTGGTCTAATCTAATCTCTCTGATCTCTCTGGTCTCTCTGATCTCTAATATCTCATCTCTCTAATCTCTCTGGTCTCTCTGGCCTCTCTGTTCTCTGTTCTCTCTGGTCTCTCTGATCTTTCTGTTCTCTATTGTTTGTGATTTTATGTCCTAGAGAAGAGCGTTAGAGCCAAAGACAGGTAGTCATTTCTGATTAGTACCTCAGCCTTTATTTAAGACCTGAACCCCTTTTCAGTGTCCATTCCAAGACTCGGTCATGGACCCTCTTACTGACAGGTGTGGCTGCTTTGTGTGATGTATTGTTGTCTCTACCTTCTTGCTCTTTGTGCTGTTGTCTGTGGCCAATAATGTTTGTACCATATTTTGTGTTGCTACCATGTTGTTGTCATGTTGTGTTGCTACCTTGTTGTTGTCATGTTGTGTTGCTACCATGTTGTGTTGTTGTCATGTTGTGTTGCTACCATGTTGTTGTCACCTTGTTGTTGTCATGTTGTGTTGCTACCATGTTGTTGTCGTGTTGTGTTGATACCATGTTGTTGTCATGTTGTGTTGCTACCATGTTGTTGTCATGTTGTGTTGCTGCCATGTTGTTGTCATGTTGTGTTGCTACCATGTTGTTGTCATGTTGTGCTGCTACCATGTTATTGTTGTGGTGCTGCCATGTTGTTGTCATGTTTTGTTTCTACCATGTTGTTGTCCTGTTGTGTTGCTACCATGTTGTGTTGCTGCCATGTTGTTCATGTACCATGTTGTTGTCATGTTGTGGTGCTACCGTGTTGTTGTCCTGTTGTGTTGCTACCATGTTGTGTCCTGCTACCATGTTGTTGTCATGTTGTGTTGCTACCATGTTGTTGTCCTGTTGTGTTGCTACCATGTTGTTGTCCTGTTGTGTTGCTACCATGTTGTGGCATGTTGTGTTGCTACCATGTTGTGTTGCTACCATGTTGTTGTCCTGTTGTGTTGCTACCTTGTTGTTGTCATGTTGTGTTGCTACCATGTTGTGTTGCTACCATGTTGTTGTGCGTGTTGTGTTGCTACCATGTTGTTGTCATGTTGTGTTGCTGCCATGTTGTTGTCATGTTGTGTTGCTACCATGTTGTTGTCATGTTGTGTTGCTACCATGTTGTTGTCCTGTTGTGTTGCTACCATGTTGTTGTGGTGCTGCCATGTTGTTGTCATGTTGTTTCTACCATGTTGTTGTCCTGTTGTGTTGCTACCATGTTGTGTTGCTACCATGTTGTGTTGCTACCATGTTGTTGTCATGTTGTGGTGCTACCGTGTTGTTGTCCTGTTGTGTTGCTACCATGTTGTGTTGCTACCATGTTGTTGTTGTGTTGCTACCATGTTGTTGTCCTGTTGTGTTGCTACCATGTTGTGGCATGTTGTGTTGCTACCATGTTGTGGCATGTTGTGTTGCTACCATGTTGTTGTCATGTTGTGTTGCTACCATGTTGTTGTCCTGTTGTGTTGCTACCATGTTGTTGTCATGTTGTGGTGCTACCATGTTGTGTTGCTACCATGTTGTTGTCCTGTTGTGTTGCTACCATGTTGTTGTCATGTTGTGTTGATACCATGTTGTTGTTGTGTTGCTACCATGTTGTTGTCCTGTTGTGTTGCTACCATGTTGTTGTCATGTTGTGTTGCTACCATGTTGTTGTCCTGTTGTGTTGCTACCATGTTGTTGTCCTGTTGTGTTGCTACCATGTTGTTGTCATGTTGTGTTGATACCATGTTGTTGTTGTGTTGCTACCATGTTGTTGTCATGTTGTGCTGCTACCATGTTGTTGTCCTGTTGTGTTGCTACCATGTTGTTGTCATGTTGTGTTGCTACCATGTTGTTGTCCTGTTGTGTTGCTACCATGTTGTTGTCCTGTTGTGTTGCTACCATGTTGTTGTCATGTTGTGTTGCTACCATGTTGTTGTCCTGTTGTGTTGCTACCATGTTGTTGTCATGCTGTGTTGCTACCATGTTGTTGTCATGTTTTGTTTCTACCATGTTGTTGTCATGTTGTGTTGCTGCCATGTTGTTGTCATGTTGTGTTGCTGCCATGTTGTTGTCATGTTGTGTTGCTGCCATGTTGTTGTCATGTTGTGTTGCTACCATGTTGTTGTCATGTTGTGTTGCTACCATGTTGTTGTCATGTGTTGCTGCCATGCTATGTTGTCTTAGGTCTCTCTTTATGTAGTGTTGTGGTGTCTCTCTTGTCGTGATGTGTGTTTTTGTCCTATATTTTAATTACATTATTATTATTTTTTAATCCCAGCCCCCCGTCCCCACAGGAGGCCTTTTGCCTTCTGGTAGGCCGTCATTGTAAATAAGAATTTGTTCCCGACTTGCCTAGTGGAATAAAGGTTAAATAAAAATAAATTAAATCCACTATCCACTGTGACTGTGTCTCAAAAAGCACCCTATCCTCTACACGGTGCAATACTTTTGACCAGGGCCCGTAAAGGAGCCATTTGGGATATAGGCTCTTCTAATAATTAGGTTAGCCCTTCACAACTGATGACACTTAGGAGGATGATGGATATAATTTCTATGGCGGGTGTGTTCGCGCCGAGAAGGAGAGATTAGTAACAGTTAATATCCAGGTGGCCTTTTACACGTTGTTAATGAACAGCTCGGTGTCAACAGCCCGACAACATGGCCGCCGTGGCAAGGTGAGGTGGCGGAAGCTTTTAGTTTTATTTACACAGATATCAAAACAATTTAACAGGGAATAGTCACCCTTCAAGAAAATGGACAAATGTAACAACTTGTCTTAATGCTTTTATAATCCGTTATGGTCTAGGGGTTTATGTCTGTTACACTAAAATGGGATTTTTCCAAGTAACATCTAAATGTCTTCAAAACGTTGGATTGTGTTTGGAAATGTCATGCCATGTTAGATGGTTTAGTAGAGGTGAAGACCTTGTTAGATGGTTTAGTAGAGGTGTAGACCTTGTTAGATGGTTTAGTAGAGGACCTTGTTAGATGGTTTATTAGAGGCCCTTGTTAGATGGTTTAGTAGAGGTGTAGACCTTGTTAGATGGTTTTAGTAGAGTTTAGATGGTTTAGTAGAGCTGTAGACCTTGTTAGATGGTTTAGTAGAGGTGTAGACCTTGTTAGATGGTTTAGTAGAGCTGTAGAGGTCCTTGTTAGATGGTTTAGTAGAGGTGAAGACCTTGTTAGATGGTTTAGTAGAGGTGAAGACCTTGTTAGATGGTTTAGTAGAGCTGTAGAGGTCCTTGTTAGATGGTTTAGTAGAGGTGAAGACCTTGTTAGATGGTTTAGTAGAGGACCTTGTTAGATGGTTTATTAGAGGCCCTTGTTAGATGGTTTAGTAGAGGTGTAGACCTTGTTAGATGGTTTAGTAGAGGTGAAGACCTTGTTAGATGGTTTAGTAGAGCTGTAGAGGTCCTTGTTAGATGGTTTAGTAGAGGTGTAGACCTTGTTAGTTTAGTAAGACCTTGTTAGATGGTTTAGTAGAGGACCTTGTTAGATGGTTTAGTAGAGGCCCTTGTTAGATGGTTTAGTAGAGGTGTAGACCTTGTTAGATGGTTTAGTAGAGGTGTAGACCTTGTTAGATGGTTTAGTAGAGGTCCTTGTTAGATGGTTTAGTAGAGGTGAAGACCTTGTTAGATGGTTTAGTAGAGCTGTAGAGGTCCTTGTTAGATGGTTTAGTAGAGGTGAAGACCTTGTTAGATGGTTTAGTAGAGCTGTAGAGGTCCTTGTTAGATGGTTTAGTAGAGGTGAAGACCTTGTTAGATGGTTTAGTAGAGGTGTAGACCTTGTTAGATGGTTTAGTAGAGGTGTAGACCTTGTTAGATGGTTTAGTAGAGGTGTAGACCTTGTTAGATGGTTTAGTAGAGGTGTAGACCTTGTTAGATGGTTTAGTAGAGCTGTAGAGGTCCTTGTTAGATGGTTTAGTAGAGGTGAAGACCTTGTTAGATGGTTTAGTAGAGGACCTTGTTAGATGGTTTAGTAGAGGCCCTTGTTAGATGGTTTAGTAGAGGTGTAGACCTTGTTAGATGGTTTAGTAGAGGTGTAGACCTTGTTAGATGGTTTAGTAGAGGTGTAGACCTTGTTAGATGGTTTAGTAGAGGTCCTTGTTAGATGGTTTAGTAGAGGTCCTTGTTAGATGGTTTAGTAGAGGTGTAGACCTTGTTAGATGGTTTAGTAGAGGTGTAGACCTTGTTAGATGGTTTAGTAGAGGTGTAGACCTTGTTAGATGGTTTAGTAGAGGTGTAGACCTTGTCAGATGGTTTAGTAGAGGTGTAGACCTTGTTAGATGGTTTAGTAGAGGTGTAGACCTTGTTAGATGGTTTAGTAGAGGTGTAGACCTTGTTAGATGGTGTAGTAGAGGTGTAGACCTTGTTAGATGGTTTAGTAAAGGTCCTTGTTAGATGGTTTAGTAGAGGTCCTTGTTAGATGGTTTAGTAGAGGTCCTTGTTAGATGGTTTAGTAGAGGTCCTTGTTAGATGGTTTAGTAGAGGTCCTTGTTAGATGGTTTAGTAGAGGTCCTTGTTAGATGGTTTAGTAGAGGTGTAGACCTTGTTAGATGGTTTAGTAGAGGTGTAGACCTTGTTAGATGGTTTAGTAGAGGTGAAGACCTTGTTAGATGGTTTAGTAGAGGTGTAGACCTTGTTAGATGGTTTAGTAGAGGCCCTTGTTAGATGGTTTAGTAGAGGTGTAGACCTTGTTAGATGGTTTAGTAGAGGTGTAGACCTTGTTAGATGGTTTAGTAGAGGCCCTTGTTAGATGGTTTAGTAGAGGCCCTTGTTAGATGGTTTAGTAGAGGTGTAGTCCTTGTTAGATGGTTTAGTAGAGGTGAAGGCCTCGTTAGATGGTTTAGTAGAGGCCCTTGTTAGATGGTTTAGTAGAGGTGAAGGCCTCGTTAGATGGTTTAGTATAGGCCCTTGTTAGATGGTTTAGTAGAGGTGAAGGCCTCGTTAGATGGTTTAGTAGAGGTGAAGGCCTCGTTAGATGGTTTAGTAGAGGCCCTTGTTAGATGGTTTAGTAGAGGTGAAGGCCTCGTTAGATGGTTTAGTAGAGGTGAAGGCCTCGTTAGATGGTTTAGTAGAGGTGAAGACCTCGTTAGATGGTTTAGTAGAGGTGTAGACCTTGTTAGATGGTTTAGTAGAGGTGAAGGCCTCGTTAGATGGTTTAGTAGAGGTGTAGACCTCGTTAGATGGTTTAGTAGAGGTGTAGACCTTGTTAGATGGTTTAGTAGAGGTGTAGACCTCGTTAGATGGTTTAGTAGAGGTGAAGGCCTCGTTAGATGGTTTAGTAGAGGTGAAGGCCTCGTTAGATGGTGTAGTAGCGGCCCTTGTTAGATGGTTTAGTAGAGGTGAAGACCTTGTTAGATGGTTTAGTAGAGGTGTAGACCTTGTTAGATGGTTTAGTAGAGTTGAAGGCCTCGTTAGATGGTTTAGTAGAGGTGAAGGCCTCGTTAGATGGTTTAGTAGAGGCCCTTGTTAGATGGTTTAGTAGAGGTGAAGGCCTCCTTAGATGGTTTAGTAGAGGTGAAGGCCTCCTTAGATGGTTTAGTAGAGGTGTAGACCTTGTTAGATGGTTTAGTAGAGGTGAAGACCTTGTTAGATGGTTTAGTAGAGGTGAAGGCCTCGTTAGATGGTTTAGTAGAGGTGAAGGCCTCGTTAGATGGTGTAGTAGAGGCCCTTGTTAGATGGTTTAGTAGAGGTGAAGGCCTCGTTAGATGGTTTAGTAGAGGTGAAGACCTTGTTAGATGGTTTAGTAGAGGTGAAGGCCTCGTTAGATGGTTTAGTAGAGGTGTAGACCTTGTTAGATGGTTTAGTAGAGGCCCTTGTTAGATGGTTTAGTAGAGGTGAAGGCCTCGTTAGATGGTTTAGTAGAGGTGAAGGCCTCCTTAGATGGTTTAGTAGAGGTGTAGACCTTGTTAGATGGTTTAGTAGAGGTGAAGACCTTGTTAGATGGTTTAGTAGAGGTGAAGGCCTCGTTAGATGGTTTAGTAGAGGTGAAGGCCTCGTTAGATGGTGTAGTAGAGGTGAAGGCCTCGTTAGATGGTTTAGTAGAGGTAGAATAGTATGCAGAGCCACAATCAGCACCTCAACTCCTTCCTAACTGTGTGATGGTGTTTGGGAACGTCACGATGGTTTGAAGGGTATTAGTCGGTAAAGGCTGTCAGCTGGTTCCAGTTCCAGTCAGCTGCCATTTTAATGTCCTAATAATGTCATGTCCATTTATGCTACGCTGAGATTTACCGAGTGTAGTACCTATCTAAATGTCTTCAAAATGTCCTGTTTGGATATGTCTCTGTGGTTACAAGCTTCCTGTTTGGATATGTCTCTGTGGTTACATGCTTCCTGTTTGGATATGTCTCTGTGGTTACATGCTTCCTGTTTGGATATGTCTCTGTGGTTACATGCTTGCTGTGAGGTTTTCAGTGCCTGTCGTCTCTGGTGCCATTTAAACTCCTGATAAACCTCAATCATCTTTTGTTCAATGATGCTCTCGGCGTCTGTGGTAATGTGATTATATAATGTCTTTATGGGGACTGTCATTTTTAGGAGGCTCTGAACTGTTGTCAAAGACATTGGTCATGGTCGAATGAGGATGGGCATAATGGGTGGAGGGATACTGAGTTTAATCTCACACATTAACAATTTGCTCTCTCTCCTGCACCTTCTCAGCCATGTTACTGAGCGCTCTCTCTCTGTCTCTGTCTGTCTGTTTCTCTCTCTCTCTCTCTCTCTCTCTCTCTCTCTCTCTCTCTCTCTCTCTGTCTCTCTCTGTCTCTGTCTGTCTGTTTCTCTCTCTCTCTCTCTGTCTCTCTCTGTCTCTGTCTCTGTCTCTGTCTCTATCTGTCTCTGTCTGTCTGTTTCTCTCTCTCTCTCTCTCTCTCTCTCTCTCTCTCTGTCTCTCTCTCCCTCTCCCTCTCCCTCTGTCTCTCTCTCTCTCTCTCTCTCTCTCTCTCTCTGTCTCTCTCTCCTCTTCCTCTGCACCCTCTCAGCCATGTTACAAATGTAACTTTAAGGGGCTTTATTGGCATTAGAAACATGTTTATATTTCTAAAGCAAATGAAATGGAACTTTATTGGAACACAATCTCTCTCTTCTTCTTCAACCTCTCTGCCATGTGACAGATCTCTCTCTTCTTCTTCAACCTCTCAGCCATGTGACAGATGTCTCTCTTCTTCTTCAACCTCTCAGCCATGTGACAGATCTCTCTCTTATTCTGCCCTCTCTGCCATGTGACAGATCTCTCTCTTGTTCTGCCCTCTCTGCCATGTGACAGATCTCTCTCTTGTTCTGCCCTCTCAGCCATGTGACAGATCTCTCTCTTCTTCTTCAACATCTCAGCCATGTGACAGATCTCTCTTCTTCTTCAACATCTCTGCCATGTGACAGATCTCTCTCTTCTTCTTCAACATCTCAGCCATGTGACAGATCTCTCTCTTGTTCTGCCCTCTCTGCCATGTGACAGATCTCTCTCTTCTTCTTCAACATCTCAGCCATGTGACAGATCTCTCTCTTCTTCTTCAACCTCTCAGCCATGTGACAGATCTCTCTCTTCTTCTTCAACCTCTCAGCCATGTGACAGATCTCTCTCTTCTTCTTCAACTTCTCAGCCATGTGACAGATCTCTCTCTTGTTCTGCCCTCTCAGCCATGTGACAGATCTCTCTCTTCTTCTTCAACCTCTCAGCCATGTGACAGATCTCTCTCTTCTTCTTCAACATCTCAGCCATGTGACAGATCTCTCTCTTGTTCTGCCCTCTCAGCCATGTGACAGATCTCTCTCTTCTTCTTCAACCTCTCAGCCATGTGACAGATCTCTCTCTTGTTCTGCCCTCTCAGCCATGTGACAGATCTCTCTCTTCTTCTTCAACCTCTCTGCCATGTGACAGATCTCTCTCAACAGGTGTAGTAGACCTTACAGTGAAATGCTGAATACAACAGGTGTAGTAGACCTTACAGTGAAATGCAGAATACAACAGGTTTAGTAGACCTTACAGTGAAATGCTGAATACAACAGGTGTAGTAGACCTCACAGTGAAATGCTGAATACAACAGGTGTAGTAGACCTTACAGGGAAATGCTGAATACAACAGGTGTAGTAGACCTCACAGTGAAATGCTGAATACAACAGGTGTAGTAGACCTTACAGGGAAATGATGAATACAACAGGTGTAGTAGACCTCACAGTGAAATGCTGAATACAACAGGTGTAGTAAGACCTCACAGTGAAATGCTGAATACAACAGGTGTAGTAGACCTCACAGTGAAATGCTGAATACAACAGGTGTAGTAGACCTCACAGTGAAATGCTGAATACAACAGGTGTAGTAGACCTTACAGTGAAATGCTGAATACAACAGGTGTAGTAGACCTCACAGTGAAATGCTGAATACAACAGGTGTAGTAGACCTCACAGTGAAATGCTGAATACAACAGGTGTAGTAGACCTTACAGTGAAATGCTGAATACAACAGGTGTAGTAGACCTTACAGTGAAATGCTGAATACAACAGGTGTAGTAGACCTCACAGTGAAATGCTGAATACAACAGGTGTAGTAGACCTTACAGTGAAATGCTGAATACAACAGGTGTAGTAGACCTCACAGTGAAATGCTGAATACAACAGGTGTAGTAGACCTCACAGTGAAATGTTGAATACAACAGGTGTAGTAGACCCTTAACAGAATGTCTTTAACATGGGAACATGAATGTTGATAGAGAATCTCTTAATGTTAGTGTTTTTGAGAATCAGAGTTATAATCATGACATAGCAAGACATTCATTTATGACAGCTGGTTATAATCATGACATAGCAAGACATTACTTTCATGACAGCTGGTTATAATCATGACATAGCAAGACATTACTTTCATGACAGCTGGTTATAATCATGACATAGCAAGACATTAATGACAGCTGGTTATAATCATGACATAGCAAGACATTCATTTATGACAGCTGGTTATAATCATGACATAGCAAGACATTCATTTCATGACAGCTGGTTATAATCATGACATAGCAAGACATTACTCTATGACAGCTGGTTATAATCATGACATAGCAAGACATTACTTCATGACAGCTGGTTATAATCATGACATAGCAAGACATTCATTTCATGACAGCTGGTTATAATCATGACATAGCAAGACATTACTCTATGACAGCTGGTTATAATCATGACATAGCAAGACATTCATTTCATGACAGCTGGTTATAATCATGACATAGCAAGACATTCATTTCATGACAGCTGGTTATAATCATGACATAGCAAAACATTACTTCATGACAGCTGGTTATAATCATGACATAGCAAGACATTACTTCATGACAGCTGGTTATAATCATGACATAGCAAGACATTACTTCATGACAGCTGGTTATAATCATGACATAGCAAGACATTCATTTCATGACAGCTGGTTATAATCATGACATAGCAAGACATTCATTTTCCTGTCATGTCTTCTGGACATTTCTTCTTTGTTTCATCTGGCAACAAAAAAGTGTATTTTCAAATGAATGGAATATGGACTCAGATATCAATGTGTCGTCAGAGTGCTGCTAATGTGCTCCACACTGACTCTCGTTGTCTGGTGCTATTCAACTCGATAGCCCTCCTCTGTGCACATAAAGAAGGCAAAAAACAAACCTCCATCGTCCTGTGTCCCTGGTTAGCCAGAGATAGGCCTCTGCCAGATCCATAGAATTAACTAGAACACTATGGAGGTATTCAACTCGATAGCCCTCCTCTGTGCACATAAAGAAGCCAAAGATAGGCCTCTGCCAGATCCATAGAATGAACTAGAACACTGTAGTGTAATTGTGTCCCACCTTAAGAAATAGGATTCTATTTGAGAAGCACTTGCAGTATAGCGGTGTAGTTGATTCTATGGATCTGGCTGGTATGGACTGGCAGCCTATTATCATGTATCTCTAAGGCTCTATAGTGGATGTATCTGAGCTCCAGGTCCCTCGTGTCTCGGCTGTTCCATTAGCTCTGCCACTTCATCTGAATATATTGAACCACTACACTAACCAATTAGCATAGACAATTACAGCAGCAGCTCCCCTCCTCTCCTCTCTACCTATCTGATAAACACTAATCACTAAGCTCCCCTCCTCTCCGCTCTACCTATCTGATAAACACTGAGCACTAAGCTTCCCCCTCTCTCTCTCTCTCTCTCTCTCTCTCTCTCTCTCTCTCTCTCTCTCTCTCTCTCTCTCTCTCTCTCTCTCTCTGGGTATCTCTCTCGCTCTCTTGGTGTCTCTGTCTTTCTCTCTGGGTGTCTCTCTCATCTCTCTCTGGGTGTCTCTGTCTCTCTCTCTGGGTGTCTCTATGTCTCCCTCCTCCTTTCCCCTCCGCTCTACTTATCTGATAAACACTAAGCACTAAGCTTCTCTCTCTCCCTCTCTCTCTCTGGGTGTCTCTCTCTCTCTCTCTGGGTGTCTCTCTCATCTCTCTCTGGGTGTCTCTGTCTCTCTCTCTGGGTGTCTCTGTCTCTCTCTCTGGGTGTCTCTGTCTCTCTCTCTGGGTGTCTCTCTCATCTCTCTCTGGGTGTCTCTGTCTCTCTCTCTGGGTGTCTCTATGTCTCCCTCCTCTCCTCTCCCCTCCGCTCTACCTATCTGATAAACACTAAGCACTAAGCTTCTCTCTCTCCCTCTCTCTCTCTCTCTGGGTGTCTCTCTCTCTCTCTGGGTGTCTCTCTCTCTCTCTGGGTGTCTCTGTCTCTCTCTCTCTCTGGGTGTCTCTGTCTCTCTCTCGGTGTCTCTGTCTCTCTCTCTCTGGGTATCTCTGTCTCTCTCTCTCTGGGTATCTCTGTGTATCTCTGTCTCTCTATCTCTCTCTCTCTGGGTATCTCTCTCTCTCTCAATTCAATTCAATTCAATTCAAGGGCTTTATTGGCATGGGAAACATGTGTTAACATTGCCAAAGCAAGTGAGGTAGACAACATACAAAGTGAATATATAAAGTGGAAAACAACAAAAATTAACAGAAGTTTCAAAACAGTAAAGACATTACAAATGTCATATTATATATATATATACAATGTACAAATAGTTAAATGACACAAGATAAAATAAATAAGCATAAATATGGGTTGTATTTACAATGGTGTTTGTTCTTCACTGGTTGCCCTTTTCTCGTGGCAACAGGTCACAAATCTTGCTGCTGTGATGTCACACTGTGGTATTTCACCCAGTAGATATGGGAGTTTATCAAAATTGGATTTGTTTTCGAATTTTTGTGTATCTGTGTAATCTGGGGGAAATATGTCTCTCTAATATGGTCATACATTGGGCAGGAGGTTAGGAAGTGCAGCTCAGTTTCCACCTCATTTTGTGGGCAGTGAGCACATAGCCTGTCTTCTCTTGAGAGCCATGTCTGCCTACGGCGGCCTTTCTCAATAGCAAGGCTATGCTCACTGAGTCTGTACATAGTCAAAGCTTTCCTTAATTTTGGGTCAGTCACAGTGGTCAGGTATTCTGCCGCTGTGTACTCTCTGTTTAGGGCCAAATAGCATTCTAGTTTGCTCTGTTTTTTTGTTAATTCTTTCCAATGTGACAAGTAATTATCTTTTTGTTTTCTCATGATTTGGTTGGGTCTAATTGTGCTGTTGTCCTGGGGCTCTGTGGGGTGTGTTTGTGTTTGTGAACAGAGCCCCAGGACCAGCTTGCTTAGGGGACTCTTCTCCAGGTTCATCTCTCTGTAGGTGATGGCTTTGTTATGGAAGGTTTGTGAATCGCTTCCTTTTAGGTGGTTGTAGAATTTAACGGCTCTTTTCTGGATTTTGATAATTAGTGGGTATCAGCCTAATTCTGCTCTGCATGCATTATTTGGTGTTTTACGTTGTACACGGAGGATATTTTTGCAGAATTCTGCGTGCAGAGTCTCAATTTGGTCTTACTGAGATTTACTGTCAGGGCCCAGGTCTGACAGAATCTGTGCATAAGATCTAGGTGCTGCTGTAGGCCCTCCTTGGTTGGTGACAGAAGCACCAGATCATCAGCAAACAGCAGACATTTTGACTTCGGATTCTAGCAGGGGGAGGCCGGGTGCTGCAGACTTTTCTAGTGCCCGCGCCAATTCGTTGATATATATGTTGAAGAGGGTGGGGCTTAAGCTGCATCCCTGTCTAACCCCACGACCCTGTGTGAAGAAATGTGTTTTTAGGCAATTTTAACCGCACACTTGTTGTTCGTGTACATGGATTTTATAATGTCGTATGTTTTACCCCCAACACCACTTTCCATCAGTTTGTATAGCAGACCCTCATGCCAGATTGAGTCGAAGGCTTTTTTGAAATCAACAAAGCATGAGAAGACTTTGCCTTTGTTTTGGTTTGTTTGGTTGTCAATTAGGGTGTGCAGGGTGAATACATGGTCTGTTGTACGGTAATTTGGTAAAAAGCCAATTTGACATTTGCTCAGTACATTGTTTTACATTTACATTTACATTTAAGTCATTTAGCAGACGCTCTTATCCAGAGCGACTTACAAATTGGTGCTTTCACCTTATGACATCCAGTGGAACAGCCAATTTGATCTATCTTTTAAGGGGGGGAGGGGAGAGAAGGATTACTTTATCCTATCCTAGGTATTCCTTAAAGAGGTGGGGTTTCAGGTGTTTCAGGTGTTTTCATTGAGGAAATGTACGAGTCTGCTGTTAATAATAATGCAGAGGATTTTCCCAAGGTTACTGTTGACACATATTCCACGGTAGTTATTGGGGTCAAATTTGTCTCCACTTTTGTGGATTGGGGTGATCAGTCCTTGGTTCCAAATATTGGGGAAGATGCCAGAGCTAAGTATGATGTTAAAGAGTTTTAGTATAGCCAATTGGAATTTGTTGTCTGTATATTTGATCATTTCATTGAGGATACCATCGACACCACAGGCCTTTTTGGGTTGAAGGGTTTTTATTTTGTCCTGTAACTCATTCAATGTAATTGGAGAATCCAGTGGGTTCTGGAATCCAGTGGGTTCTGGAATCCAGTGGGTTCTGGAATCCAGTGGGTTCTGGTAGTCTTTAATAGTTGATTCTAAGATCTGTATTTGATCATGTATATGTTTTTGCTCTTTGTTCTTTGTTATAGAACCAAAAAGATTGGAGAAGTGGTTTACCCATACATCTCCATTTTGGATAGATAATTCTTCGTGTTGTTGTTTGTTTAGTGTTTTCCAATTTTCCCAGAAGTGGTTAGAGTCTATGGATTCTTCAATGACATTGAGCTGATTTCTGACATGCTGTTCCTTCTTTTTCCATAGTGTATTTCTGTATTGTTTTAGTGATTCACCATAGTGAAGGCGTAGACTCAGGTTTTCCGGGTCTCTATGTTTTTGGTTGGACAGATTTCTCAATTTCTTTCTTAGATTTTTGCATTCTTCATCAAACCATTTGTCATTATTGTTAATTTTCTTCGGTTTTCTATTTGAGATTTTTTAGATTTGATAGGGAAGCTGAGAGGTCAAATATACTGTTAAGATTTTCTACTGCCAGGTTTACACCTTCACTATTACAGTGGAACGTTTTACCCAGGAAATTGTCTAAAAGGGATTGAATTTGTTGTTGCCTAATTGTTTTTTGATAGGTTTCCAAACTGCATTCCTTCCATCTATAGCATTTCTTAATGTTACTCAGTTCCTTTGCCTTTGATGCCTCATGATTGAGTATTGCTCTGTTTAAGTAGACTGTGATTTTGCTGTGGTCTGATAGGGGTGTCAGTGGGTTGACTGTGAACGCTCTGAGAGATTCTGGGTTGAGGTCAGTGATAAAGTAGTCTACAGTACTACTGCCAAGAGATGAGCTATAGGTGTACCTACCATAGGAGTCCCCTCGAAGCCTACCGTTGACTATGTACATACCCAGCGTGCGACAGAACTGCAGGAGTTGTGACCCGTTTTTGTTGGTTATGTTGTCATAGTTGTGCCTAGGGGGGCATATGGGGGAGGGAATGCTGTCACCTCCAGGCAGATGTTTGTCCCCCTGTGTGCTGAGGGTGTCAGGTTCTTGTCCGGTTCTGGCATTTAGGTCGCCACAGACTAGTACATGTCCCTGGGCCTGGAAATGATTGATTTCGCCCTCCAGGATGGAGAAGCTGTCTTCATTAAAATATGGGGATTCTAGTGGGGGGGATATAGGAAGCACACAGGAGGACATTTTTCTCTGTTGAGATCATTTCCTTTTGAATTTCTAGCCAAATGTAGAATGTTCCTGTTTTGATTAATTTAATGGAGTGAGTTAGGTCTGCTCTATACCAAATTAGCATACCCCCTGAGTCCCTTCCCTGTTTCACACCTGGTAGTTTGGTGGATGGGACTACCAGCTCTCTGTAACCTAGAGGACAACCAGTGGGTCTTTCTCCTCTATACCAGGTTTCTTGCAGGTTTCTTTCTTTCTCTCTCTCTCTCTCTCTCTCTCTCTCTGGGTATCTTCCTCTCTCTCTCTCAATTCCATTCAAGGGCTTTATTGGCATGGAGAAACATATGTTAACATTGCCAAAGCAAGTGTATAGATAATATATAAAAGTGAAATAAACAATAAAAATGAACAGTAAACATTACACTCACAGAAGTTCCAAAAGAATAAAGACATTACAAATGTCATATTATATATATTGTGAGCGTACCAAGTAATTAGGCGTCACTCTAAAGCGGAAGGTGGAATAAGCGAGTCAGGAAAAAGGTTTTCTGATTGAACACGGTTCTCTATTGAGAGTATTTTGTCAACAAAAACATTCAAACATAATCAATGAAAAATCTTCCAAGGAAAAACACACATCTTCTTCTCCAGATGAAACAAGAACACAATAGGATAATCTTTAAACTACAACAAACATAAATCACGGTTTTGTCACCGTCTTAGTGGTTCTTTCAGCACAGCTTCT
>NW_027040441.1:278749-309769 GCF_034236695.1 Oncorhynchus nerka
ATGTTGAGGATGGACGGTACTTCATATCAGCTGTGTTATGATGCTGAGGATGGACAGTACTTCATATCAGCTGTGTTTGATGCTGAGGATGGACAGTAATATCAGCTGTGTTATGATCAGCTGTGTTAGGATGCCGTGTTTGGATGGTACTTCATCAGCTGTGTTATGATGCTGAGGATGGACGGTATCATATCAGCTGTGTGTGCTGAGGATGGACAGTACTTCATCAGCTGTGTTAGGTTGAGGATGGATGGTACTTCATATCAGCTGTGTTAGATGCCGTAAGTTGAGGATGGACGGTACTTCATATCAGCTGTGTTAGGATGCCATGTTGAGGGATGGATGGTACTTCATATCAGCTGCCGTGTTGAGGATGATGGCTGAGGATGGATGCTGAGGATCTTACATCAGCTGTGTTATGATGCTGAGGATGGACAGTACTTCATATCAGCTGTGTTAGATGCCGTGTTGAGGATGGATGGTACTTCATATCAGCTGTGTTAGGATGCCGTGTTGAGGATGGACGTATCATCATCAGCTGTTAGGATGCCATGTTGAGGATGGATGGTACTTCATCAGCTGTGTTAGGATGCCGTGGTTGGGAGGATGGACGTACTCTCCATCAGCTGTGTTAGGATGCCATGTTGAGGATGGATGGTATTTCATATCAGCTGTGTTAGGATGCCGTGTTGAGGATGGACAGTACTCATATCAGCTGTGTTACGATGCATGTTGAGGATGGACAGTACTTCATCAGCTGTGTTAGGGATGCTGTTGAGATGGATGGTACTTCATATCAGCTGTGTTAGGATGCCATGTTGAGGATGGACATCAGCTGTGTTAGGACATGTTGAGGATGGACAGTACTTATCAGCTGTGTTAGGATGCCATGTTGAGGGATGGACAGTACTTCATATCAGCTGTGTGACTCCACAGCGCCTCCTGACTCAGCGCTCCTGACTCCACACAGCGTGTCGCCTGCAGAAGGAGGGTGATCTGGAGTCGTCCTCTCCTGAAAGAACCACTGTGATTTAGAGGGCTGAGAGAGAGAGAGCCCTTTGTTCTCCTGGAAACACCCCTCTCTATCACAAGGCTGCATCCCAAACAGCACCCTCAATCCCCGATAAAGGCCTACTTTTGACCAGATCCCTGTGGGTTTCCTATGGGTCCTGGTCTAAAGTAGTGCACTACACAGGAATAGGGTGCCATTTGGGACACAGGCACTCTATCTGCTGTGATAACATGGATTACAGCAGTACAAAAGAGGGACTGGTATCAGAATCCCCACACGGGAGTCCAAGGCCTCTGTTGGAAGCGCCTATCAGAGATGACAGAGACGGTCCACACATGGGTAAATGAGTGGCTGAAGGATTTTGATCAAAGGGGGAAAGAGAATAGGGCCAATGACAGAGACAATTTGTTAAAAGGAAACTAGGATTCTGTCAAATGTGCTTCAGCGTTATCGTGCTGATAGAGAGAGAGACGGGGAGATAGACGGGGGGAGAGAGATGGGTCCTGGGAGAGAGAGACGGGGGAGAGAGAGAGGGGGGAGAGAGACGGGGAGAGAGACGGGGGAGAGAGACGGGGAGAGAGAGACGGGGGAGAGAGACGGGGGGAGAGAGACGGGGAGAGAGAGACTGGGAGAGAGAGAGGGAGAGAGAGACGGGGGGAGAGAGACGGGGGAGAGAGACGGAGAGAGAGAGACGGGGAGAGGGAGGAGAGAGAGACGGGGAGAGAGAGAGAGATGGGGAGAGAGACAATTTGAGAGCTAGACTGGGGAGAGAGACGGGGAGAGGAGACTGGGAGAGAGAGAGAGATGGGGGAGAGAGACTGGGGAGAGAGAGACGGGAGAGAGAGACGGGAGAGAGAGACGGGGAGAGAGAGAGGGAGAGAGACTGAGAGAGAGAGGGAGAGAGAGAGAGACAGAGAGAGAGACAGGGAGAGAGAGAGAGAGACAGAGAGAGAGACGGGGAGAGAGAGACGGGGAGAGAGAGATGGAGAGAGAGACTGAGAGAGAGAGAAGGGGAGAGAGACAGAGAGAGAGACGGGGAGAGAGAGACAGAGAGAGAGAGAGAGAGAGAGAGAGAGATGGGGAGAGAGACGAGGAGAGAGAGACGGGGGGAGAGAGAGGGAGAGAGACTGAGGGAGAGAGACTGAGACAGAGAGAAGGGGAGAGAGAGTGGGAGAGAGACGGGGAGAGAGAGTGGGAGAGAGACGGGGAGAGAGAGACGGGGAGAGAGACTGAGAGAGAGAGACGGGGAGAGAGAGAGAGAGGGGAGAGAGAGACGGGGAGAGAGAGACGGGGAGAGAGAGACTGGGAGAGAGAGACTGAGAGAGAGAGATGGGGGAGAGAGACGAGGAGAGAGAGACTGGGGGAGAGAGACTGGGGGAGAGAGACGGGGAGAGAGAGAGGAGAGAGAGGGAGAGAGAGACGGAGAGAGACAGAGAGAGAGAGACTGGGGAGAGAGACGGGGAGAGAGAGACGGGAGAGAGAGAGAGACGGGGAGAGAGAGAGAGAGAGAGAGAGACTGGGGGAGAGAGACGGAGAGATGGGGAGAGAGACGGGGAGAGAGAGACTGGGAGAGAGAGAGAGGGGGAGAGAGACGGGGAGAGAGATGGGAGAGAGACGGGGAGAGAGACTGAGGGAGAGAGACTGAGGGAGAGAGAGAGAGAGGGAGAGACTGAGAGAGAGACGGGAGAGAGACGGGAGAGAGAGAGACGGGGAGAGAGACTGGGAGAGAGAGACGGGGAGAGAGAGACGGGGAGAGAGAGAAGGGGAGAGAGAGACGGGGAGAGAGAGAGGGAGAGAGACTGAGGGAGAGAGACTGAGGGAGAGAGACTGAGGGAGAGAGAGAGAAGGGGAGAGAGAGTGGGAGAGAGACGGGGGGAGAGAGACGGGGAGAGAGAGAGACGGGGAGAGAGACTGAGAGAGAGAGACGGGGAGAGAGACTGAGAGAGAGAGAGACGGGAGAGAGAGAGAGAGGGAGAGAAGGGAGAGAGAGAGGGAGAGAGACGGGGAGAGATAGACTGGGAGAGAGAGACGGGAGAGAGAGAGAGAGAGAGATGGGGAGAGAGACGGGGAGAGAGAGACGGGGAGAGAGAGATGGGGAGAGAGAGACTGGGAGAGAGAGACGGAGAGAGAGAGAGAGAGAGATGGGGAGAGAGACGGGGAGAGAGAGACGGGGAGAGAGAGATGGGGAGAGAGACGGGAGAGAGAGACGGGAGAGAGACTGGACGGGGGAGAGAGACGGAGAGGGAGAGAGAGAGAGGGGGAGAGAGACGGGGAGAGAGGAGAGAGAGACGGGGAGAGAGACTGAGGAGAGAGAGAGGGAGAGGGAGAGAGAGGAGAGGAGAGAGAGACGGGGAGAGAGACGGGAGAGAGAGAGACTGAGAGAGAGACTGAGGGAGAGAGACGGGGAGAGAGAAGGGAGAGAGAGAGAGAGAGAGACGGGGAGAGACGGGAGGAGAGAGAGAAGGGAGAGAGAGAGACGGGGGAGAGAGAGACGGGGAGATAGACGGGATAGGAGAGAGAGAGACGGAGAGAGAGGGAGAGACGGGGAGAGAAGACGGGAGAGAGAGACGGGGAGAGAGAGACGGGAGAGAGAGACGGGAGAGAGAGAGAGGGAGAGAGACTGGGAGAGAGAGACTGAGAGAGAGACTGAGAGAGAGAGAGGAGAGAGGGGAGAGAGACGGGAGAGAGAGACGGGGAGAGAGAGAGGAGAGAGACTGAGAGAGAGAGAAGGGGAGAGAGAGAGGGAGAGAGACGGGGAGAGAGAGACGGGGAGAGAGAGATGGGGAGAGAAACTGAGAGAGAGAGAAGGGGAGAGAGACGGGTAGAGAGAGACGGGTAGAGAGAGACTGGTAGAGAGAGACGGGGAGAGAGACAGGAGTGAGACAGAGATGGGGTAGAGAGACGGGGAGAGAGAGACGGGGAGAGAGAGACGGGGAGAGAGAGACGGGGAGAGAGAGACGGGGGGAGAGAGAGAGAGACTGGGAGAGAGACTGGGAGAGAGACGGGGAGAGAGAGAGACTGGGAGGGAGACGGGGAGAGAGAGACAGAGAGAGAGACGGGGAGAGAGAGACGGGGAAAGAGAGACGGGGAGCGAGAGACGGGGAGAGAGACGGGAGAGAGACGGGGAGGAGAGAGACTGGGAGAGAGAGACGGGGGGGAGAGAGACGGGGAGAGAGAGACGGGGAGAGAGAGACGGGGGAGAGAGACGGGGGGAGAGAGACGGAGGGAGAGAGACGGGGAGAGCGAGACGGGGGGAGAGAGACGGGGCTAGCAGACCTCGGCCTCCTAGCCAATACAGACAGACCTCGGCATCCTAGCCAATACAGACAGACCTCGGCCTGCTAGCCAATACAGACAGACCTCGGCCTCCTAGCCAATACAGACAGACCTCGGCCTCCTAGCCAATACAGACAGAACTCGGCCTCCTAGCCAATACAGACAGACCTCGGCCTCCTAGCCAATACAGACAGACCTCGGCCTCCTAGCCAATATAGACAGACCTCGGCCTCCTAGTCAATACAGACAGACCTCGGCATCCTAGCCAATACAGACAGACCTCGGCCTCCTAGCCAATACAGACAGACCTCGGCCTCCTAGCCAATACAGACAGACCTCGGCCTCCTAGCCAATACAGATAGACCTCGGCCTCCTAGCCAATACAGACAGACCTCGTCCTCCTAGCCAATACCAACAGACTTTAGTGTGTTGGAGAAGACAGGCTGGTCTGCTGAGGGTAGACAGACACCCACTAGACAGGCTGGCCTGCTGAGGGTAGACAGACACCCACTAGACAGGCTGGTCTGCTGAGGGTAGACAGACACCCACTAGACAGGCTGGTCTGCTGAGGGTAGACAGACACCCACTAGACAGGCTGGTCTGCTGAGGGTAGACAGACACCCACTAGACAGGCTGGTCTGCTGAGGGTAGACAGACACCCACTAGACAGGCTGGTCTGCTGAGGGTAGACAGACACCCACTAGACAGGCTGGTCTGCTGAGGGTAGACAGACACCCACTAGACAGGCTGGTCTGCTGAGGGTAGACAGCAGGTCAGGCAGACAGCAGTCCTGATATCTTTTCTGAGAAGAGAGAGATTTCTAATATCTGCTGTCTGATATAGCTTCCGGCCTCTGTTCCCTCTAATTTCTCTGATCTCTCTGGTCACTCTACTCTCTCTGATCTCTCTGGTCTATCTGATCTTTCTGGTCCCTCTAATCTCTCTGGTCCTTCTGGTCTCTCTGGTCTCTCATCTCTCTGGTCTCTAATCTCTCTGGTCCTCCTGATCTCTCTGGTCCTCCTGATCTCTCTGGTCTCTCTGATCTCTCTGATCTCTCTGGTCTCTCTAATCTCTCTGGTCCTGCTGGTCTCTCTGATATCTCTGGTCTCTCTAATCTCTCTGGTCCTCCTGATCTCTCTGGTCTGTCTGATCTCTCTGGTCTCTCTAATCTCTCTGGTCTCTCTGGTCTCTCTAATCTCTCTGGTCCTGCTGGTCTCTCTGGTATCTCTGGTCTCTCTAATCTCTCTGGTCCTCCTGATCTCTCTGGTCTCTCTGATCTCTCTGGTCTCTCTAATCTCTCTGGTCCTCCTGATCTCTCTGGTCTCTCTAATCTCTCTGGTCTCTCTAATCTCTCTGGTCCTCCTGATCTCTCTGGTCTCTCTAATCTCTCTGGTCCTCCTGATCTCTCTGGTCTCTCTGATATCTCTGGTCTCTCTAATCTCTCTGGTCCTCCTGATCTCTCTAGTCTCTCTAATCTATCCGGTCCTCCTAATCTCTCTAATCTCTCTGGTCCTCCTGATCTCTCTGGTCTCTCTAATCTCTCTGGTCCTCCTGATCTCTCTGGTCTCTCTGATATCTCTGGTCTCTCTAATCTCTCTGGTCCTCCTGATCTCTCTGGTCTCTCTAATCTCTCCGGTCCTCCTAATCTCTCTGATCTCTCTGGTCTCTCTAATCTCTCTGGTCCTCCTGATCTCTCTGTTCCCTCTAATCTCTTTGATCTCTCTGGTCTCTCTAATCTCTCTGGTCCTTCTGATCTCTCTGATCTCTCTGGTCTCTCTAATCTCTCTGTTCTCTCTGGTCAATCTAATCTCTCTGATCTTTCTGGTCTCTCTAATCTCTCTAATATCTCATCTCTCTAATCTCTCTGGTCTCTCTGATCTCTCTGGCCTCTCTGTTCTCTCTGGTCTCTCTGATCTTTCTGTTCTCTATTGTTTGTGATTTTATGTCCTAGAGAAGAGCGTTAGAGCCAAAGACAGGTAGTCATTTCTGATTAGTACCTCAGCCTTTATTTAAGACCTGAACCCCTTTTCAGTGTCCATTCCAAGACTCGGTCATGGACCCTCTTACTGACAGGTGTGGCTGCTTCGCGTGATGTATTGTTGTCTCTACCTTCTTGCTCTTTGTGCTGTTGTCTGTGGCCAATAATGTTTGTACCATATTTTGTGTTGCTACCATGTTGTTGTCATGTTGTGTTGCTACCTTGTTGTTGTCATGTTGTGTTGCTACCATGTTGTGTTGTTGTCATGTTGTGTTGCTACCATGTTGTGTTGCTACCTTGTTGTTGTCATGTTGTGTTGCTACCATGTTGTTGTCGTGTTGTGTTGATACCATGTTGTTGTCATGTTGTGTTGCTACCATGTTGTTGTCATGTTGTGTTGCTGCCATGTTGTTGTCATGTTGTGTTGCTACCATGTTGTTGTCATGTTGTGCTGCTACCATGTTATTGTTGTGGTGCTACCATGTTGTTGTCATGTTTTGTTTCTACCATGTTGTTGTCCTGTTGTGTTGCTACCATGTTGTGTTGCTGCCATGTTGTTGTCATGTTGTGTTGCTACCATGTTGTTGTCCTGTTGTGTTGCTACCATGTTGTGTTGCTGCCATGTTGTTGTCATGTTGTGTTGCTACCATGTTGTTGTCCTGTTGTGTTGCTACCATGTTGTTGTCCTGTTGTGTTGGTTGCTACCATGTTGTTGTCCTGTTGTGTTGCTACCATGTTGTTGTCCTGTTGTGTTGCTACCATGTTGTGGCATGTAGTGTTGCTACCATGTTGTGGCATGTTGTTTTGCTACCATGTTGTGTTGCTGCCATGTTGTGTTGCTACCATGTTGTTGTCCTGTTGTGTTGCTACCATGTTGTGCTGCTACTATGTTGTTGTTCTGTTGTGTTGCTACCATGTTGTTGTCCTGTTGTGTTGCTACCATGTTGTGGCATGTTGTGTTGCTACCATGTTGTTGTCCTGTTGTGTTGCTACCATGTTGTGTTGCTACCATGTTGTGTTGCTACCATGTTGTTGTCATGTTGTGGTGCTACCGTGTTGTTGTCCTGTTGTGTTGCTACCATGTTGTGTTGCTACCATGTTGTTGTTGTGTTGCTACCATGTTGTTGTCATGTTGTGTTGCTACCATGTTGTGGCATGTTGTGTTGCTACCATGTTGTTGTCCTGTTGTGTTGCTACCATGTTGTTGTCCTGTTGTGTTGCTACCATGTTGTTGTCCTGTTGTGTTGCTACCATGTTGTTGTCATGTTGTGTTGATACCATGTTGTTGTTGTGTTGCTACCATGTTGTTGTCCTGTTGTGTTGCTACCATGTTGTTGTCATGTTGTGTTGCTACCATGTTGTTGTCCTGTTGTGTTGCTACCATGTTGTTGTCCTGTTGTGTTGCTACCATGTTGTTGTCATGTTTGTTGATACCATGTTGTTGTTGTGTTGCTACATGTTGTTGTCATGTTGTGCTGCTACCATGTTGTTGTCCTGTTGTGTTGCTACCATGTTGTTGTCATGTTGTGTTGCTACCATGTTGTTGTCCTGTTGTGTTTCTACCATGTTGTTGTCGTGTTGTGTTGCTACCATGTTGTTGTCATGTTGTGTTGCTACCATGTTGTTGTCATGTTGTGTTGCTACCATGTTGTTGTCATGTTGTGTTGATACCATGTTGTTGTTGTGTTGCTACCATGTTGTTGTCATGTTGTGCTGCTACCATGTTGTTGTCCTGTTGTGTTGCTACCATGTTGTTGTCATGTTGTGTTGCTGCCATGTTGTTGTCGTGTTGTGTTTCTACCATGTTGTTGTCGTGTTGTGTTGCTACCATGTTGTTGTCCTGTTGTGTTGCTACCATGTTGTTGTCATGTTGTGTTTCTACCATGTTGTTGTCGTGTTGTGTTGCTGCCATGTTGTTGTCATGTTGTGTTGCTGCCATGTTGTTGTCATGTTGTGTTGCTACCATGTTGTTGTCATGTGTTGCTGCCATGTTGTTGTCCTGTTGTGTTCCTACCATGTTGTTGTCCTGTTGTGTTGCTACCATGTTGTTGTCATGCTGTGTTGCTACCATGTTGTTGTCATGTTGTGTTGCTACCATGTTGTTGTCATGTGTTGCTGCCATGCTATGTTGTCTTAGGTCTCTCTTTATGTAGTGTTGTGGTGTCTCTCTTGTCGTGATGTGTGTTTTTGTCCTATATTTTAATTACATTATTATTATTTTTTAATCCCAGCCCCCCGTCCCCACAGGAGGCCTTTTGCCTTCTGGTAGGCCGTCATTGTAAATAAGAATTTGTTCCCGACTTGCCTAGTGGAATAAAGGTTAAATAAAAATAAATTAAATCCACTATCCACTGTGACTGTGTCTCAAAAAGCACCCTATCCTCTACACGGTGCGATACTTTTGACCAGGGCCCGTAAAGGAGCCATTTGGGATATAGGCTCTTCTAATAATTAGGTTAGCCCTTCACAACTGATGACACTTAGGAGGATGATGGATATAATTTCTATGGCGGGTGTGTTCGCGCCGAGAAGGAGAGATTAGTAACAGTTAATATCCAGGTGGCCTTTTACACGTTGTTAATGAACAGCTTGGTGTCAACAGCCCGACAACATGGCCGCCGTGGCAAGGTGAGGTGGCGGAAGCTTTTAGTTTTATTTACACAGATATCAAAACAATTTAACAGGGAATAGTCACCCTTCAAGAAAATGGACAAATTTAACAACTTGTCTTAATGCTTTTATAATCCGTTATGGTCTAGGGGTTTATGTCTGTTACACTAAAATGGGATTTTTCCCAAGTAACATCTAAATGTCTTCAAAACGTTGGATTGTGTTTGGAAATGTCATGCCATGTTAGATGGTTTAGTAGAGGTCCTTGTTAGATGGTTTAGTAGAGGTGAAGACCTTGTTAGATGGTTTAGTAGAGGTGAAGACCTTGTTAGATGGTTTAGTAGAGCTGTAGACCTTGTTAGATGGTTTAGTAGAGGTGTAGACCTTGTTAGATGGTTTAGTAGAGGTGTAGACCTTGTTAGATGGTTTAGTAGAGGTGTAGACCTTGTTAGATGGTTTAGTAGAGGTGAAGACCTTGTTAGATGGTTTAGTAGAGGACCTTGTTAGATGGTTTAGTAGAGGTCCTTGTTAGATGGTTTAGTAGAGGTGTATACCTTGTTAGATGGTTTAGTAGAGGTGTAGACCTTGTTAGATGGTTCAGTAGAGGTGTAGACCTTGTTAGATGGTTTAGTAGAGGACCTTGTTAGATGGTTTAGTAGAGGCCCTTGTTAGATGGTTTAGTAGAGGCCCTTGTTAGATGGTTTAGTAGAGGTGTAGACCTTGTTAGATGGTTTAGTAGAGGTGTAGACCTTGTTAGATGGTTTAGTAGAGGTGCAGACCTTGTTAGATGGTTTAGTAGAGGTGTAGACCTTGTTAGATGGTTTAGTAGAGGTGTAGACCTTGTTAGATGGTTTAGTAGAGGTCCTTGTTAGATGGTTTAGTAGAGGTGTAGACCTTGTTAGATGGTTTAGTAGAGGTCCTTGTTAGATGGTTTAGTAGAGGTCCTTGTTAGATGGTTTAGTAGAGGTCCTTGTTAGATGGTTTAGTAGAGGTGTAGACCTTGTTAGATGGTTTAGTAGAGGTGTAGACCATGTTAGATGGTTTAGTAGAGGTGTAGACCTTGTTAGATGGTTTAGTAGAGGTGTAGACCTTGTTATATGGTGTAGTAGAGTTGTAGACCTTGTTAGATGGTTTAGTAGAGGTGTTGACCTTGTTAGATGGTTTAGTAGAGGTGTAGACCTTGTTAGATGGTTTAGTGGAGGTGTAGACCTTGTTAGATGGTTTAGTAGAGGTGTAGACCTTGTTAGATGGTTTAGTAGAGGTGAAGACCTTGTTAGATGGTTTAGTAGAGGACCTTGTTAGATGGTTTAGTAGAGGTGTAGACCTTGTTAGATGGTTTAGTATAGGTGTAGACCTTGTTAGATGGTTTAGTAGAGGTGTAGACCTTGTTAGATGGTTTAGTAGAGGTGAAGACCTTGTTAGATGGTTTAGTAGAGGTGAAGACCTTGTTAGATGGTTTAGTAGAGGTGTAGACCTTGTTAGATGGTTTAGTAGAGGTGTAGACCTTGTTAGATGGTTTAGTAGAGGCCCTTGTTAGATGGTTTAGTAGAGGGAGAAGACCTTGTTAGGTGGTTTAGTAGAGGGAGAAGACCTTGTTAGATGGTTTAGTAGAGGTGTAGACCTTGTTAGATGGTTTAGTAGAGGTGTAGACCTTGTTAGATGGTTTAGTAGAGGTGTAGACCTTGTTAGATGGTTTAGTGGAGGTGAAGACCTTGTTAGATGGTTTAGTAGAGGTCCTTGTTAGATGGTTTAGTGGAGGTGTAGACCTTGTTAGATGGTTTAGTAGAGGTGTAGACCTTGTTAGATGGTTTAGTAGAGGTGTAGACCTTGTTAGATGGTTTAGTGGAGGTGTAGACCTTGTTAGATGGTTTAGTAGAGGCCCTTGTTAGATGGTTTAGTAGAGGGAGAAGACCTTGTTAGATGGTTTAGTAGAGGGAGAAGACCTTGTTAGATGGTTTAGTAGAGGTGTAGACCTTGTTAGATGGTTTAGTGGAGGTGAAGACCTTGTTAGATGGATTAGTAGAGGTGTAGACCTTGTTAGATGGTTTAGTAGAGGGAGAAGACCTTGTTAGATGGTTTAGTAGAGGTGAAGACCTTGTTAGATGGTTTAGTAGAGGTGTAGACCTTGTTAGATGGATTAGTAGAGGTGAAGACCTTGTTAGATGGTTTAGTAGAGGTGTAGACCTTGTTAGATGGTTTAGTAGAGGCCCTTGTTAGATGGTTTAGTAGAGGCCCTTGTTAGATGGTTTAGTAGAGGTCCTTGTTAGATGGTTTAGTAGAGGTGTAGACCTTGTTAGATGGTTTAGTAGAGGTCCTTGTTAGATGGTTTAGTAGAGGTGTAGACCTTGTTAGATGGTTTAGTAGAGGGAGAAGACCTTGTTAGATGGTTTAGTAGAGGGAGAAGACCTTGTTAGATGGTTTAGTAGAGGCCCTTGTTAGATGGTTTAGTAGAGGTGTAGACCTTGTTAGATGGTTTAGTAGAGGTAGAGGCCTTGTAAGATGGTTTAGTAGAGGTGAAGGCCTCGTTAGATGGTTTAGTAGAGGTGTAGACCTCGTTAGATGGTTTAGTAGAGGTGTAGGCCTTGTTAGATGGTTTAGTAGAGGTGTAGACCTTGTTAGATGGTTTAGCAGAGGCCCTTGTTAGATGGTTTAGTAGAGGTGAAGGCCTCGTTAGATGGTTTAGTAGAGGCCCTTGTTAGATGGTTTAGTAGAGGTGTAGACCTTGTTAGATGGTTTAGTAGAGGGAGAAGACCTTGTTAGATGGTTTAGTAGAGGGAGAAGACCTTGTTAGATGGTTTAGTAGAGGCCCTTGTTAGATGGTTTAGTAGAGGTGTAGACCTTGTTAGATGGTTTAGTAGAGGTGAAGGCCTCGTTAGATGGTTTAGTAGAGGTGTAGACCTCGTTAGATGGTTTAGTAGAGGTGTAGGCCTTGTTAGATGGTTTAGTAGAGGTGTAGACCTTGTTAGATGGTTTAGCAGAGGCCCTTGTTAGATGGTTTAGTAGAGGTGAAGGCCTCGTTAGATGGTTTAGTAGAGGCCCTTGTTAGATGGTTTAGTAGAGGTGAAGACCTCGTTAGATGGTTTAGTAGAGGCCCTTGTTAGATGGTTTAGTAGAGGTGAAGGCCTCGTTAGATGGTTTAGTAGAGGCCCTTGTTAGATGGTTTAGTAGAGGTGAAGACCTCGTTAGATGGTTTAGTAGAGGCCCTTGTTAGATGGTTTAGTAGAGGTGAAGGCCTCGTTAGATGGTTTAGTAGAGGTGAAGGCCTCGTTAGATTGTTTAGTAGAGGCCCTTGTTAGATGGTTTAGTAGAGGTGAAGGCCTCGTTAGATGGTTTAGTAGAGGTGAAGACCTCGTTAGATGGTTTAGTAGAGGTGTAGACCTTGTTAGATGGTTTAGTAGAGGTGAAGACCTCGTTAGACGGTGTAGTAGAGGTAGAATAGTATGCAGAGCCACAATCAGCACCTCAACTCCTTCCTAACTGTGTGATGGTGTTTGGGAACGTCACGATGGTTTGAAGGGTATTAGTCGGTAAAGGCTGTCAGCTGGTTCCAGTTCCAGTCAGCTGCCATTTTAAAGTCCTGATAATGTCATGTCCATTTATGCTACGCTGAGATTTACCGAGTGTAGTACCTATCTAAATGTCTTCAAAATGTCCTGTTTGGATATGTCTCTGTGGTTACATGCTTCCTGTTTGGATATGTCTCTGTGGTTACATGCTTCCTGTTTGGATATGTCTCTGTGGTTACATGCTTCCTGTTTGGATATGTCTCTGTGGTTACATGCTTCCTGTTTGGATATGTCTCTGTGGTTACATGCTTCCTGTTTGGATATGTCTCTGTGGTTACATGCTTCCTGTTTGGATATGTCTCTGTGGTTACATGCTTCCTGTTTGGATATGTCTCTGTGGTTACATGCTTCCTGTTTGGATATGTCTCTGTGGTTACATGCTTCCTGTTTGGATATGTCTCTGTGGTTACATGCTTGCTGTGAGGTTTTCAGTGCCTGTCGTCTCTGGTGCCATTTAAACTCCTGATAAACCTCAATCATCTTTTGTTCAATGATGCTCTCGGCGTCTGTGGTAATGTGATTATATAATGTCTTTATGGGGACTGTCATTTTTAGGAGGCTCTGAACTGTTGTCAAAGACATTGGTCATGGTCGAATGAGGATGGGCATAATGGGTGGAGGGATACTGAGTTTAATCTCACACATTAACAATTTGCTCTCTCTCCTGCACCTTCTCAGCCATGTTACTGAGCGCTCTCTCTCTGTCTCTGTCTGTCTCTCTCTGTCTCTATCTGTCTCTGTCTGTCTGTTTCTCTCTCTCTCTGTCTCTCTCTCTCTCTCTCTCTCTCTCTCTCTCTCTCTCTCTCTCTCTCTCTCTCTCTCTGTCTCTATCTGTCTCTGTCTGTCTGTTTTCTCTCTCTCTCTCTCTCTCTCTCTCTCTCTGTCTCTCTCTCTCTCTCTCTCTCTCTCTCTCTCTCTCTCTCTCTCTTTTGTCTTCCCGTCTCTCTCTCTCCCTCTCTCTCTCTCTCTCTCTCTCTCTCTCTCTCTCTCTCTCTGTCTCTCTCTCCTCTTCCTCTGCACCCTCTCAGCCATGTTACAAATGTAACTTTAAGGGGCTTTATTGGCATTAGAAACATGTTTATATTTCTAAAGCAATTGAAATGGAACTTTATTGGAACACAATCTCTCTCTTCTTCTTCAACCTCTCTGCCATGTGACAGATCTCTCTCTTCTTCTTCAACCTCTCTGCCATGTGACAGATCTCTCTCTTGTTCTTCAACATCTCTGCCATGTGACAGATCTCTCTCTTCTTCTTCAACATCTCAGCCATGTGACAGATCTCTCTCTTGTTCTGCCCTCTCTGCCATGTGACAGATCTCTCTCTTCTTCTTCAACATCTCAGCCATGTGACAGATCTCTCTCTTCTTCTTCAACCTCTCAGCCATGTGACAGATCTCTCTCTTGTTCTGCCCTCTCAGCCATGTGACAGATCTCTCTTGTTCTGCCCTCTCTGCCATGTGACAGATCTCTCTCTTCTTCTTCAACATCTCAGCCATGTGACAGATCTCTCTCTTGTTCTGCCCTCTCAGCCATGTGACAGATCTCTCTCTTGTTCTGCCCTCTCTGCCATGTGACAGATCTCTCTCTTCTTCTTCAACATCTCAGCCATGTGACAGATCTCTCTCTTCTTCTTCAACCTCTCAGCCATGTGACAGATCTCTCTCTTGTTCTGCCCTCTCAGCCATGTGACAGATCTCTCTCTTGTTCTGCCCTCTCTGCCATGTGACAGATCTCTCTCTTCTTCTTCAACATCTCAGCCATGTGACAGATCTCTCTCTTCTTCTTCCCTCTCAGCCATGTGACAGATCTCTCTCTTGTTCTGCCATCTCTGCCATGTGACAGATCTCTCTCTTCTTCTTCAACCTCTCAGCCATGTGACAGATCTCTCTCTTCTTCTTCAACCTCTCAGCCATGTGACAGATCTCTCTCTTCTTCTTCAACCTCTCAGCCATGTGACAGATCTCTCTCTTGTTCTGCCCTCTCTGCCATGTGACAGATCTCTCTTGTTCTGCCCTCTCTGCCATGTGACAGATCTCTCTCTTCTTCTTCAACCTCTCAGCCATGTGACAGATCTCTCTCTTCTTCTTCAACCTCTCAGCCATGTGACAGATCTCTCTCTTGTTCTGCCCTCTCTGCCATGTGACAGATCTCTCTCTTGTTCTGCCCTCTCTGCCATGTGACAGATCTCTCTCTTCTTCTTCAACATCTCAGCCATGTGACAGATCTCTCTCTTCTTCTTCAACCTCTCAGCCATGTGACAGATCTCTCTCTTCTTCTTCAACCTCTCTGCCATGTGACAGATCTCTCTCTTGTTCTTCAACATCTCTGCCATGTGACAGATCTCTCTCTTCTTCTTCAACCTCTCTGCCATGTGACAGATCTCTCTCTTCTTCTTCAACCTCTCTGCCATGTGACAGATCTCTCTCTTGTTCTTCAACATCTCTGCCATGTGACAGATCTCTCTCTTCTTCTTCAACATCTCAGCCATGTGACAGATCTCTCTCTTGTTCTGCCCTCTCAGCCATGTGACAGATCTCTCTCTTCTTCAACCTCTCTGCCATGTGACAGATCTCTCTCTTCTTCTTCAACATCTCAGCCATGTGACAGATCTCTCTCTTCTTCTTCAACCTCTCAGCCATGTGACAGATCTCTCTTCTTCTTCAACCTCTCAGCCATGTGACAGATCTCTCTCTTGTTCTGCCCTCTCTGCCATGTGACAGATCTCTCTCTTCTTCTTCAACATCTCAGCCATGTGACAGATCTCTCTCTTGTTCTGCCCTCTCAGCCATGTGACAGATCTCTCTCTTGTTCTGCCATCTCTGCCATGTGACAGATCTCTCTCTTCTTCTTCAACCTCTCAGCCATGTGACAGATCTCTCTCTTCTTCTTCAACCTCTCAGCCATGTGACAGATCTCTCTCTTCTTCTTCAACCTCTCAGCCATGTGACAGATCTCTCTCTTCTTCTTCAACCTCTCTGCCATGTGACAGATCTCTCTCTTGTTCTCAACCTCTCTGCCATGTGACAGATCTCTCTTCTTCTTCAACCTCTCAGCCATGTGACAGATCTCTCTCTTCTTCTTCAACCTCTCAGCCATGTGACAGATCTCTCTCTTGTTCTGCCCTCTCTGCCATGTGACAGATCTCTCTCTTGTTCTGCCCTCTCTGCCATGTGACAGATCTCTCTCTTCTTCTTCAACATCTCAGCCATGTGACAGATCTCTCTCTTCTTCTTCAACCTCTCAGCCATGTGACAGATCTCTCTTCTTCTTCAACCTCTCTGCCATGTGACAGATCTCTCTCTTGTTCTGCCCTCTCTGCCATGTGACAGATCTCTCTCTTCTTCTTCAACCTCTCTGCCATGTGACAGATCTCTCTCTTCTTCTTCAACCTCTCTGCCATGTGACAGATCTCTCTCTTGTTCTTCAACATCTCTGCCATGTGACAGATCTCTCTCTTCTTCTTCAACCTCTCAGCCATGTGACAGATCTCTCTCTTCTTCTTCAACCTCTCAGCCATGTGACAGATCTCTCTCTTGTTCTGCCCTCTCTGCCATGTGACAGATCTCTCTCTTCTTCTTCAACATCTCAGCCATGTGACAGATCTCTCTCTTCTTCTTCAACCTCTCAGCCATGTGACAGATCTCTCTCTTCTTCCCTCTCAGCCATGTGACAGATCTCTCTCTTGTTCTGCCCTCTCTGCCATGTGACAGATCTCTCTCTTCTTCTTCAACATCTCAGCCATGTGACAGATCTCTCTCTTGTTCTGCCCTCTCAGCCATGTGACAGATCTCTCTCTTGTTCTGCCATCTCTGCCATGTGACAGATCTCTCTCTTCTTCTTCAACCTCTCTGCCATGTGACAGATCTCTCTCTTCTTCTTCAACCTCTCAGCCATGTGACAGATCTCTCTCTTCTTCTTCAACCTCTCAGCCATGTGACAGATCTCTCTCTTGTTCTGCCCTCTCTGCCATGTGACAGATCTCTCTCTTGTTCTGCCCTCTCTGCCATGTGACAGATCTCTCTTCTTCTTCTTCAACCTCTCAGCCATGTGACAGATCTCTCTCTTCTTCTTCAACCTCTCAGCCATGTGACAGATCTCTCTCTTGTTCTGCCCTCTCTGCCATGTGACAGATCTCTCTCTTCTTCTTCAACCTCTCAGCCATGTGACAGATCTCTCTCTTCTTCTTCAACCTCTCTGCCATGTGACAGATCTCTCTCTTGTTCTGCCCTCTCTGCCATGTGACAGATCTCTCTCTTCTTCTTCAACCTCTCTGCCATGTGACAGATCTCTCTTCTTCTTCTCTCAGCCATGTGACAGATCTCTCTCTTCTTCTTCAACCTCTCAGCCATGTGACAGATCTCTCTCTTCTTCTTCAACCTCTCAGCCATGTGACAGATCTCTCTCTTCTTCTTCAACCTCTCTGCCATGTGACAGATCTCTCTCTTCTTCTTCAACCTCTCTGCCATGTGACAGATCTCTCTCTTCTTCTTCAACATCTCAGCCATGTGACAGATCTCTCTCTTGTTCTGCCCTCTCTGCCATGTGACAGATCTCTCTCTTCTTCTTCAACATCTCAGCCATGTGACAGATCTCTCTCTTCTTCTTCAACCTCTCAGCCATGTGACAGATCTCTCTCTTGTTCTGCCATCTCTGCCATGTGACAGATCTCTCTCTTCTTCTTCAACCTCTCTGCCATGTGACAGATCTCTCTCTTCTTCTTCAACCTCTCAGCCATGTGACAGATCTCTCTCTTCTTCTTCAACCTCTCTGCCATGTGACAGATCTCTCTCTTGTTCTGCCCTCTCTGCCATGTGACAGATCTCTCTCTTCTTCTTCAACCTCTCAGCCATGTGACAGATCTCTCTCTTGTTCTGCCCTCTCTGCCATGTGACAGATCTCTCTCTTGTTCTGCCCTCTCTGCCATGTGACAGATCTCTCTTCTTCTTCTTCAACCTCTCAGCCATGTGACAGATCTCTCTCTTCTTCTTCAACCTCTCAGCCATGTGACAGATCTCTCTCTTGTTCTGCCCTCTCTGCCATGTGACAGATCTCTCTCTTGTTCTGCCCTCTCTGCCATGTGACAGATCTCTCTCTTCTTCTTCAACCTCTCAGCCATGTGACAGATCTCTCTCTTGTTCTGCCCTCTCTGCCATGTGACAGATCTCTCTCTTGTTCTGCCCTCTCTGCCATGTGACAGATCTCTCTTCTTCTTCTTCAACCTCTCAGCCATGTGACAGATCTCTCTCTTCTTCTTCAACCTCTCAGCCATGTGACAGATCTCTCTCTTCTTCTTCAACTTCTCAGCCATGTGACAGATCTCTCTCTTCTTCTTCAACCTCTCAGCCATGTGACAGATCTCTCTCTTCTTCTTCAACCTCTCAGCCATGTGACAGATCTCTCTCTTGTTCTGCCCTCTCTGCCATGTGACAGATCTCTCTCTTCTTCTTCAACATCTCTGCCATGTGACAGATCTCTCTCTTCTTCTTCAACATCTCTGCCATGTGACAGATCTCTCTCTTCTTCTTCAACCTCTCAGCCATGTGACAGATCTCTCTCTTCTTCTTCAACATCTCAGCCATGTGACAGATCTATCTTCTTCTTCAACTCTCTCAGCCATCTGACAGATCTCTCTTCTTCTTCTTCAACCTCTCAGCCATGTGACAGACCTCTCTCTTCTTCTTCAACTTCTCTGCCATGTGACAGATCTCTCTTCTTCTTCAACTTCTCAGCCATGTGACAGATCTCTCTCTTCTTCTTCAACCTCTCTGCCATGTGACAGATCTCTCTCTTCTTCTTCAACCTCTCAGCCATGTGACAGATCTCTCTCTTCTTCTTCAACCTCTCAGCCATGTGACAGATCTCTCTCTTCTTCTTCAACCTCTCAGCCATGTGACAGATCTCTCTCTTCTTCTTCAACCTCTCAGCCATGTGACAGATCTCTCTCTTCTTCTTCAACCTCTCAGCCATGTGACAGATCTCTCTCTTCTTCTTCAACCTCTCAGCCATGTGACAGATCTCTCTCTTCTTCTTCAACCTCTCAGCCATGTGACAGATCTCTCTTCTTCTTCAACCTCTCAGCCATGTGACAGATCTCTCTCTTCTTCTTCAACATCTCAGCCATGTGACAGATCTCTCTCTTCTTCTTCAACCTCTCTGCCATGTGACAGATCTCTCTCTTCTTCTTCAACATCTCAGCCATGTGACAGATCTCTCTCTTCTTCCAACATTCTTCTCTTCTTCTCTCAGCCATGTGACAGATCTCTCTCTTCTTCTTCAACCTCTCTGCCATGTGACAGATCTCTCTCTTCTTCTTCAACCTCTCTGCCATGTGACAGATCTCTCTCTTCTTCTTCAACATCTCTGCCATGTGACAGATCTCTCTCTTCTTCTTCAACCTCTCTGCCATGTGACAGATCTCTCTCTTGTTCTGCCCTCTCTGCCATGTGACAGATCTCTCTCTTCTTCTTCAACATCTCTGCCATGTGACAGATCTCTCTCTTCTTCTTCAACCTCTCTGCCATGTGACAGATCTCTCTCTTCTTCTGCCCTCTCTGCCATGTGACAGATCTCTCTCTTCTTCTTCAACATCTCAGCCATGTGACAGATCTCTCTCTTGTTCTTCAACCTCTCAGCCATGTGACAGATCTCTCTCTTCTTCTCAACCTCTCTGCCATGTGACAGATCTCTCTCTTCTTCTTAACTCTCAGCCATGTGACAGATCTCTCTCTTCTTCTCTGCCATGTGACAGATCTCTCTCTCTTCTTCTTCAACTTCTTCTCAGCCATGTGACAGATCTCTCTCTTCTTCTTCACCTCTCTGCCATGTGACAGATCTCTCTCTTCTTCTTCAACCTCTCTGCCATGTGACAGATCTCTCTCTTCTTCTTCAACCTCTCAGCCATGTGACAGATCTCTCTCTTCTTCTTCAACCTCTCTGCCATGTGACAGATCTCTCTCTTCTTCTTCAACCTCTCTGCCATGTGACAGATCTCTCTCTTCTTCTTCAACTTCTCAGCCATGTGACAGATCTCTCTCTTCTTCTTCAACATCTCTGCCATGTGACAGATCTCTCTTCTTCTTCAACCTCTCTGCCATGTGACAGATCTCTCTCTTCTTCTTCAACCTCTCTGCCATGTGACAGATCTCTCTCTTGTTCTTCCCTCTCTGCCATGTGACAGATCTCTCTCTTCTTCTGCCCTCTCTGCCATGTGACAGATCTCTCTCTTCTTCTTCATGTGACAGATCTCTCTCTTCTTCTTCCTCTCAGCCATGTGACAGATCTCTCTCTTCTTCTTCAACCTCTCAGCCATGTGACAGATCTCTCTCTTGTTCTGCCCCTCTCTGCCATGTGACAGATCTCTCTCTTCTTCTTCAACTTCTCTGCCATGTGACAGATCTCTCTCTTCTTCTTCAACATCTCAGCCATGTGACAGATCTCTCTCTTGTTCTTCAACTTCTCTGCCATGTGACAGATCTCTCTCTTGTTCTTCAACTTCTCTGCCATGTGACAGATCTCTCTCTTGTTCTTCAACATCTCAGCCATGTGACAGATCTCTCTTGTTCTGCCCTCTCTCTCTTCTTCTTCAACATCTCTGCCATGTGACAGATCTCTCTCTTCTTCTTCAACATCTCTGCCATGTGACAGATCTCTCTCTTCTTCTTCAACCTCTCAGCCATGTGACAGATCTCTCTTCTTCTTCAACTTCTCTGCCATGTGACAGATCTCTCTCTTGTTCTTCAACCTCTCTGCCATGTGACAGATCTCTCTCTTCTTCTTCAACATCTCTGCCATGTGACAGATCTCTCTCTTCTTCTTCAACCTCTCAGCCATGTGACAGATCTCTCTCTTCTTCTTCAACATCTCAGCCATGTGACAGATCTCTCTCTTCTTCTTCAACATCTCAGCCATGTGACAGATCTCTCTCTTGTTCTGCCCTCTCAGCCATGTGACAGATCTCTCTTCTTCTTCTTCAACCTCTCAGCCATGTGACAGACCTCTCTCTTCTTCTTCAACTTCTCTGCCATGTGACAGATCTCTCTCTTCTTCTTCAACTTCTCAGCCATGTGACAGATCTCTCTTCTTCTTCAACTTCTCAGCCATGTGACAGATCTCTCTCTTCTTCTTCAACCTCTCAGCCATGTGACAGATCTCTCTCTTCTTCTTCAACCTCTCTGCCATGTGACAGATCTCTCTCTTCTTCTTCAACCTCTCAGCCATGTGACAGATCTCTCTCTTCTTCTTCAACCTCTCAGCCATGTGACAGATCTCTCTCTTCTTCTTCAACCTCTCAGCCATGTGACAGATCTCTCTCTTCTTCTTCAACCTCTCAGCCATGTGACAGATCTCTCTCTTCTTCTTCAACATCTCTGCCATGTGACAGATCTCTCTCTTCTTCTTCAACCTCTCTGCCATGTGACAGATCTCTCTCTTCTTCTTCAATCTCTCTCCTCTCTGCCATGTGACAGATCTCTCTCTTCTTCTTCAACATCTCTGCCATGTGACAGATCTCTCTCTTCTTCTTCAACCTCTCTGCCATGTGACAGATCTCTCTCTTCTTCTTCAACCTCTCAGCCATGTGACAGATCTCTCTCTTCTTCTTCAACCTCTCAGCCATGTGACAGATCTCTCTCTTCTTCTTCAACCTCTCTGCCATGTGACAGATCTCTCTCTTCTTCTTCAACTTCTCAGCCATGTGACAGATCTCTCTCTTCTTCTTCAACCTCTCTGCCATGTGACAGATCTCTCTTCTTCTTCAACCTCTCAGCCATGTGACAGATCTCTCTCTTCTTCTTCAACCTCTCAGCCATGTGACAGATCTCTCTCTTCTTCTTCAACCTCTCAGCCATGTGACAGATCTCTCTCTTCTTCTTCAACCTCTCTGCCATGTGACAGATCTCTCTCTTCTTCTTCAACCTCTCTGCCATGTGACAGATCTCTCTCTTCTTCTTCAACATCTCAGCCATGTGACAGATCTCTCTCTTCTTCTTCAACCTCTCAGCCATGTGACAGATCTCTCTCTTGTTCTGCCCTCTCAGCCATGTGACAGATCTCTCTCTTCTTCTTCAACATCTCAGCCATGTGACAGATCTCTCTCTTCTTCTTCAACCTCTCAGCCATGTGACAGATCTCTCTCTTCTTCTTCACCTCTCAGCCATGTGACAGATCTCTCTCTTGTTCTGTCATCTCAGCCATGCGACAGATCTCTCTCTTGTTCTGCCCTCTCTGCCATGTGACAGATCTCTCTCTTCTTCTTCAACATCTCAGCCATGTGACAGATCTCTCTCTTGTTCTGCCCTCTCAGCCATGTGACAGATCTCTCTTCTTCTTCAACCTCTCAGCCATGTGACAGATCTCTCTCTTCTTCTTCAACCTCTCTGCCATGTGACAGATCTCTCTCTTCTTCTTCAACTTCTCAGCCATGTGACAGATCTCTCTCTTCTTCTTCAACCTCTCAGCCATGTGACAGATCTCTCTCTTCTTCTTCAACCTCTCTGCCATGTGACAGATCTCTCTCTTCTTCTTCAACCTCTCTGCCATGTGACAGATCTCTCTCTTCTTCTTCAACCTCTCTGCCATGTGACAGATCTCTCTCTTCTTCTTCAACCTCTCAGCCATGTGACAGATCTCTCTCTTGTTCTGCCCTCTCTGCCATGTGACAGATCTCTCTCTTCTTCTTCAACCTCTCAGCCATGTGACAGATCTCTCTCTTCTTCTTCAACCTCTCTGCCATGTGACAGATCTCTCTCTTCTTCTTCAACCTCTCAGCCATGTGACAGATCTCTCTCTTCTTCTTCAACATCTCTGCCATGTGACAGATCTCTCTCTTCTTCTTCAACCTCTCTGCCATGTGACAGATCTCTCTCTTCTTCTTCAACCTCTCAGCCATGTGACAGATCTCTCTCTTCTTCTTCAACCTCTCTGCCATGTGACAGATCTCTCTCTTCTTCTTCAACATCTCAGCCATGTGACAGATCTCTCTCTTCTTCTTTCTTGACAGATCTCTCCTCTTGTTCTGCAACATCTCTGCCATGTGACAGATCTCTCTCTTCTTCTTCAACCTCTCTGCCATGTGACAGATCTCTCTCTTCTTCTTCAACCTCTGCCATGTGACAGATCTCTCTCTTCTTCTTCAACCTCTCTGCCATGTGACAGATCTCTCTTGTTCTTCCTCTCTGCCATGTGACAGATCTCTCTCTTCTTCTTCAACCTCTCAGCCATGTGACAGATCTCTCTCTTCTTCAACCTCTCTGCCATGTGACAGATCTCTCTCTTGTTCTTCAACCTCTCTGCCATGTGACAGATCTCTCTCTTCTTCTTCAACCTCTCTGCCATGTGACAGATCTCTCTCTTCTTCTTCAACCTCTCAGCCATGTGACAGATCTCTCTCATGTTCTTGTTGCCCTCTCTGCCATGTGACAGATCTCTTCTTCTTCAACCTTCTGTGACAGATCTCTCTCTTGTTCTTCAACCAGCCATGTGACAGATCTCTCTCTTGTTCTGCCCTCTCTGCCATGTGACAGATCTCTCTCTTCTTCTTCAACCTCTCAGCCATGTGACAGATCTCTCTCTTCTTCTTCAACCTCTCAGCCATGTGACAGATCTTCTTCTTCTTCTTCAACTTCTGCAACCTCTCAGCCATGTGACAGATCTCTCTCTTCTGCCCTCTCTGCCATGTGACAGATCTCTCTCTTCTTCTTCAACATCTCAGCCATGTGACAGATCTCTCTCTTCTTCTTCAACCTCTCTGCCATGTGACAGATCTCTCTCTTGTTCTTCTTCCTCTCTGCCATGTGACAGATCTCTCTTCTTCTTCTTCAACTCTCAGCCATGTGACAGATCTCTCTCTTCTTCTTCAACTCTCTGCCATGTGACAGATCTCTCTCTTCTTCTTCAACTCTCAGCCATGTGACAGATCTCTCTCTTCTTCTTCAACATCTCAGCCATGTGACAGATCTCTCTTCTTCTTGCCATGTGACAGATCTCTCTCTTCTTCTTCTCAGCCATGTGACAGATCTCTCTCTTCTTCTTCAACCTCTCAGCCATGTGACAGATCTCTCTCTTCTTCTTCAACCTCTCAGCCATGTGACAGATCTCTCTTCTTCTTCAACTTCTCTGCCATGTGACAGATCTCTCTCTTCTTCTTCAACCTCTCAGCCATGTGACAGATCTCTCTCTTCTTCTTCAACCTCTCAGCCATGTGACAGATCTCTCTCTCTTCTTCTTCAACCTCTCAGCCATGTGACAGATCTCTCTCTTCTTCTTCAACCTCTCTGCCATGTGACAGATCTCTCTTCTTCTTCTTCTGCCATGTGACTCTTCTTCTTCCATGCCATGTGACAGATCTCTCTTCTTCTTCAACCTCTCTGCCATGTGACAGATCTCTCTCTTCTTCTTCAACATCTCTGCCATGTGACAGATCTCTCTCTTCTTCTTCAACATCTCTGCCATGTGACAGATCTCTCTCTTCTTCTTCAACCTCTCAGCCATGTGACAGATCTCTCTCTTCTTCTTCAACCTCTCAGCCATGTGACAGATCTCTCTCTTCTTCTTCAACCTCTCTGCCATGTGACAGATCTCTCTCTTCTTCTTCAACCTCTCTGCCATGTGACAGATCTCTCTTCTTCTTCAACCTCTCTGCCATGTGACAGATCTCTCTCTTCTTCTTCAACCTCTCTGCCATGTGACAGATCTCTCTCTTCTTCTTCAACTTCTCAGCCATGTGACAGATCTCTCTCTTCTTCTTCAACATCTCTGCCATGTGACAGATCTCTCTCTTCTTCTTCAACCTCTCAGCCATGTGACAGATCTCTCTTGTTCTCTTCTTCAGATCTCTCTCTTCTTCTTCAACTCTCAGCCATGTGACAGATCTCTCTTCTTCTTCAACCTCTCAGCCATGTGACAGATCTCTCTTCTTCTGCCCTCTCTGCCATGTGACAGATCTCTCTCTCTTCTTCAACCTCTCTGCCATGTGACAGATCTCTCTTCTTCTTCAACCTCTCTGCCATGTGACAGATCTCTCTCTTCTTCTTCAACCTCTCTGCCATGTGACAGATCTCTCTTCTTCTTCAACATCTCTGCCATGTGACAGATCTCTCTCTTCTTCTTCAACCTCTCAGCCATGTGACAGATCTCTCTCTTCTTCTTCAACCTCTCTGCCATGTGACAGATCTCTCTCTTGTTCTGCCCTCTCTGCCATGTGACAGATCTCTCTCTTCTTCTTCAACCTCTCAGCCATGTGACAGATCTCTCTCTTCTTGCCCTTCTGCCATGTGACAGATCTCTCTCTTGTTCTGCCCTCTCTGCCATGTGACAGATCTCTCTCTTCTTCTTCAACCTCTCAGCCATGTGACAGATCTCTCTCTTCTTCTTCAACCTCTCAGCCATGTGACAGATCTCTCTCTTGTTCTGCCCTCTCTGCCATGTGACAGATCTCTCTCTTGTTCTGCCCTCTCTGCCATGTGACAGATCTCTCTCTTCTTCTTCAACCTCTCAGCCATGTGACAGATCTCTCTCTTGTTCTGCCCTCTCTGCCATGTGACAGATCTCTCTCTTCTTCTTCAACATCTCTGCCATGTGACAGATCTCTCTCTTCTTCTTCAACCTCTCTGCCATGTGACAGATCTCTCTCTTCTTCTTCAACCTCTCTGCCATGTGACAGATCTCTCTCTTCTTCTTCAACCTCTCTGCCATGTGACAGATCTCTCTCTTCTTCTTCAACATCTCTGCCATGTGACAGATCTCTCTCTTCTTCTTCAACCTCTCTGCCATGTGACAGATCTCTCTTCTTCTTCAACTTCTCTGCCATGTGACAGATCTCTCTCTTCTTCTTCAACATCTCTGCCATGTGACAGATCTCTCTCTTCTTCTTCAACATCTCTGCCATGTGACAGATCTCTCTCTTCTTCTGCCCTCTCTGCCATGTGACAGATCTCTCTCTTCTTCTTCAACATCTCAGCCATGTGACAGATCTCTCTCTTCTTCTTCAACCTCTCAGCCATGTGACAGATCTCTCTCTTCTTCAACCTCTCAGCCATGTGACAGATCTCTCTCTTCTTCTTCAACATCTCAGCCATGTGACAGATCTCTCTCTTCTTCTTCAACATCTCAGCCATGTGACAGATCTCTCTTCTTCTTCAACCTCTCAGCCATGTGACAGATCTCTCTTGTTCTGCCCTCTCTGCCATGTGACAGATCTCTCTCTTCTTCTTCAACCTTCTCAGCCATGTGACAGATCTCTCTCTTCTTCTTCAACCTCTCAGCCATGTGACAGATCTCTCTCTTCTTCTTCAACATCTCAGCCATGTGACAGATCTCTCTCTTGTTCTCTTCAACAGATCTCTCTCAGCCATGTGACAGATCTCTCTCTTCTTCTTCAACCTCTCAGCCATGTGACAGATCTCTCTCTTCTTCTTCAACCTCTCAGCCATGTGACAGATCTCTCTCTTCTTCTTCAACCTCTCTGCCATGTGACAGATCTCTCTCTTCTTCTTCAACCTCTCAGCCATGTGACAGATCTCTCTCTTCTTCTTCAACCTCTCAGCCATGTGACAGATCTCTCTTCTTCTTCAACCTCTCAGCCATGTGACAGATCTCTTCTTCTTCAACCTCTCAGCCATGTGACAGATCTCTCTTCTTCTTCAACCTCTCAGCCATGTGACAGATCTCTCTCTTCTTCTTCAACCTCTCAGCCATGTGACAGATCTCTCTTCTTCTTCAACATCTCAGCCATGTGACAGATCTCTCTCTTCTTCAACCTCTCAGCCATGTGACAGATCTCTCTTCTTCTTCAACCTCTCTGCCATGTGACAGATCTCTCTTCTTCTTCAATCTCTGCCATGTGACAGATCTCTCTTCTTCTTCAACCATCTCTGCCATGTGACAGATCTCTCTTCTTCTTCAACCTCTCAGCCATGTGACAGATCTCTCTCTCAGCCATTGTTCTTCAACCTCTCTGCCATGTGACAGATCTCTCTTCTTCTTCAACCTCTCAGCCATGTGACAGATCTCTCTCTTCTTCTTCAACTTCTCAGCCATGTGACAGATCTCTCTCTTCTTCTTCAACCTCTCAGCCATGTGACAGATCTCTCTTCTTCTTCAACTTCTCTGCCATGTGACAGATCTCTCTCTTGTTCTTCAACTTCTCTGCCATGTGACAGATCTCTCTCTTGTTCTTCAACATCTCAGCCATGTGACAGATCTCTCTTCTTCTTCAACCTCTCAGCCATGTGACAGATCTCTCTCTTTGTTCTTCAACCTCTCTGCCATGTGACAGATCTCTCTCTTCTTCTTCAACCTCTCTGCCATGTGACAGATCTCTCTCTTCTTCTTCAACTCTCAGCCATGTGACAGATCTCTCTTCTTCTTCAACCTCTCAGCCATGTGACAGATCTCTCTCTTCTTCTTCAACCTCTCTGCCATGTGACAGATCTCTCTCTTCTTCTTCAACCTCTCAGCCATGTGACAGATCTCTCTCTTCTTCTTCAACCTCTCTGCCATGTGACAGATCTCTCTCTTCTTCTTCAACCTCTCTGCCATGTGACAGATCTCTCTCTTCTTCTTCAACCTCTCAGCCATGTGACAGATCTCTCTCTTCTGTCTTCAACCTCTCTGCCATGTGACAGATCTTCTTTCTCTTCAACCTCTCAGCCATGTGACAGATCTCTTCTTCTTTCTTCTTCAACCTCTCAGCCATGTGACAGATCTCTCTCTTCTTCAACCTTCAGCCATGTGACAGATCTCTTCTTCTTCAACCTCTCAGCCATGTGACAGATCTCTCTCTTCTTCTTCTTCAACAGATCTCTCTCTTGTTCTGCCCTCTCTCTGCCATGTGACAGATCTCTCTTCTTCTTCAACATCTCAGCCATGTGACAGATCTCTTCTCTCTGCCATTTCTCAGCCATGTGACAGATCTCTCTCTTCTTCTTCAACATCTCTGCCATGTGACAGATCTCTGCCATGTGACAGATCTCTCTCTTCTTCTTCAACCTCTCTGCCATGTGACAGATCTCTCTCTTGTTTCTCTCATGTGACAGATCTCTCTCTTCTTCTTCAACATCTCTGCCATGTGACAGATCTCTCTCTTCTTCTTCAACCTCTCTGCCATGTGACAGATCTCTCTCTTGTTCTGCCCTCTCTGCCATGTGACAGATCTCTCTCTTCTTCTTCAACATCTCTGCCATGTGACAGATCTCTCTCTTCTTCTTCAACATCTCTGCCATGTGACAGATCTCTCTCTTCTTCTGCCCTCTCTGCTATGTGACAGATCTCTCTCTTCTTCTTCAACATCTCAGCCATGTGACAGATCTCTCTCTTGTTCTTCAACCTCTCAGCCATGTGACAGATCTCTCTCTTGTTCTTCAACCTCTCAGCCATGTGACAGATCTCTCTCTTCTTCTTCAACCTCTCAGCCATGTGACAGATCTCTCTCTTCTTCTTCAACATCTCAGCCATGTGACAGATCTCTCTCTTCTTCTTCAACATCTCAGCCATGTGACAGATCTCTCTCTTGTTCTGCCCTCTCTGCCATGTGACAGATCTCTCTCTTCTTCTTCAACATCTCAGCCATGTGACAGATCTCTCTCTTCTTCTTCAACCTCTCAGCCATGTGACAGATCTCTCTCTTGTTCTGCCCTCTCAGCCATGTGACAGATCTCTCTCTTGTTCTGCCCTCTCTGCCATGTGACAGATCTCTCTCTTCTTCTTCAACATCTCAGCCATGTGACAGATCTCTCTCTTGTTCTGCCCTTCTGCCATGTGACAGATATCTCTCTTGTTCTGCCATCTCTGCCATGTGACAGATCTCTCTTCTTCTTCAACTCTCTGCCATGTGACAGATCTCTCTTCTTCTTCAACTTCTCAGCCATGTGACAGATCTCTTCTTCTTCAACATCTCTGCCATGTGACAGATCTCTCTCTTCTCTTCTTCAACCTCTCAGCCATGTGACAGATCTCTCTCTACTTCTTCAACCTCTCTGCCATGTGACAGATCTCTCTCTTGTTCTGCCCTCTCTGCCATGTGACAGATCTCTCTCTTCTTCTTCAACCTCTCAGCCATGTGACAGATCTCTCTCTTCTTCTTCAACCTCTCAGCCATGTGACAGATCTCTCTTCTTCTTCAACTTCTCTGCCATGTGACAGATCTCTCTCTTCTTCTTCAATCTCTCTCAGCCATGTGACAGATCTCTTCTTCTTCAACTCTCAGCCATGTGACAGAACCTCTCAGCCATGTGACAGATCTCTCTTCTTCTTCTTCAACCTCTCAGCCATGTGACAGATCTCTCTCTTCTTCTTCAACATCTCAGCCATGTGACAGATCTCTCTCTTCTTCTTCAACCTCTCAGCCATGTGACAGATCTCTCTCTTCTTCTTCAACCTCTCTGCCATGTGACAGATCTCTCTCTTCTTTCTTCAACTTCTCAGCCATGTGACAGATCTCTCTTCTTCTTCAACCTCTCAGCCATGTGACAGATCTCTCTCTTCTTCTTCAACTCTCTGCCATGTGACAGATCTCTTCTTCTTCAACTTCTCAGCCATGTGACAGATCTCTCTCTTCTTCTTCAACCTCTCAGCCATGTGACAGATCTCTCTCTTCTTCTTCAACCTCTCAGCCATGTGACAGATCTCTCTCTTCTTCTTCAACCTCTCAGCCATGTGACAGATCTCTCTCTTCTTCTTCAACCTCTCTGCCATGTGACAGATCTCTCTTCTTCTTCAACCTCTCTGCCATGTGACAGATCTCTCTCTTCTTCTTCAACTTCTCAGCCATGTGACAGATCTCTCTCTTGTTCTGCCCTCTCTGCCATGTGACAGATCTCTCTCTTCTTCTTCAACCTCTCAGCCATGTGACAGATCTCTCTCTTCTTCTTCAACCTCTCAGCCATGTGACAGATCTCTCTCTTCTTCTTCAACCTCTCAGCCATGTGACAGATCTCTTCTTCTTCAACCTCTCTGCCATGTGACAGATCTCTCTTCTTCTTCAACCTCTCAGCCATGTGACAGATCTCTCTCTTCTTCTTCAACCTCTCTGCCATGTGACAGATCTCTCTCTTCTTCTTCAACCTCTCTGCCATGTGACAGATCTCTCTCTTCTTCTTCAACCTCTCAGCCATGTGACAGATCTCTCTCTTCTTCTTCAACCTCTCTGCCATGTGACAGATCTCTTGTTCTGCCCTCTCTGCCATGTGACAGATCTCTCTCTTCTTCTTCAACCTCTCAGCCATGTGACAGATCTCTCTCTTCTTCTTCAACCCTCTGCCATGTGACAGATCTCTCTCTTCTTCTTCAACCTCTCTGCCATGTGACAGATCTCTCTCTTCTTCTTCAACCTCTCTGCCATGTGACAGATCTCTCTCTTCTTCTTCAACCTCTCTGCCATGTGACAGATCTCTCTCTTGTTCTGCCCTCTCTGCCATGTGACAGATCTCTCTCTTCTTCTTCACCCTCTCAGCCATGTGACAGATCTCTCTCTTCTTCTTCAACCTCTCTGCCATGTGACAGATCTCTCTCTTCTTCTTCAACCTCTCTGCCATGTGACAGATCTCTCTCTTCTTCTTCAACATCTCTGCCATGTGACAGATCTCTCTCTTCTTCTTCAACATCTCAGCCATGTGACAGATCTCTCTCTTCTTCTTCAACCTCTCTGCCATGTGACAGATCTCTCTCTTGTTCTGCCCTCTCTGCCATGTGACAGATCTCTCTCTTCTTCTTCAACATCTCTGCCATGTGACAGATCTCTCTCTTCTTCAACCTCTCTGCCATGTGACAGATCTCTCTCTTCTTCTTCAACCTCTCTGCCATGTGACAGATCTCTCTCTTCTTCTTCAACATCTCTGCCATGTGACAGATCTCTCTCTTCTTCTTGTGACAGATCTCTCTCTTCTTCTTCAACCTCTCAGCCATGTGACAGATCTCTCTTCTTCTCTCTCAGCCATGTGACAGATCTTCTTCAACCTCTCTGCCATGTGACAGATCTCTCTCTTGTTCTGCCCTCTCTGCCATGTGACAGATCTCTCTCTTCTTCTTCAACCTCTCTGAAATGCTGAATACAACAGGTGTAGTAAACCTTACAGTGAAATGCTGAATATAACAGGTGTAGTAGACCTCACAGTGAAATGCTGAATACAACAGGTGTAGTAGACCTTACAGTGAAATGCTGAATACAACAGGTGTAGTAGACCTTACAGTGAAATGCTGAATACAACAGGTGTAGTAGACCTTACAGTGAAATGCTGAATACAACAGGTGTAGTAGACCTTACAGTGAAATGCTGAATACAACAGGTGTAGGTAGACCTTACAGTGAAATGCTGAATACAACAGGTGTAGGTAGACCTTACAGTGAAATGCTGAATACAACAGGTGTAGTAGACCTTACAGTGAAATGCTGAATACAACAGGTGTAGTAGACCTTACAGTGAAATGCTGAATACAACAGGTGTAGTAGACCTCACAGTGAAATGCTGAATACAACAGGTGTAGTAGACCTTACAGTGAAATGCTGAATACAACAGGTGTAGTAGACCTCACAGTGAAATGCTGAATACAACAGGTGTAGTAGACCTTACAGTGAAATGCTGAATA
>NW_027040441.1:310269-320269 GCF_034236695.1 Oncorhynchus nerka
GAGAGATCTGTCACATGGCAGAGAGGTTGAAGAAGAAGAGAGAGATCTGTCACATGGCTGAGAGGGCAGAACAAGAGAGAGATCTGTCACATGGCTGAGAGGGCAGAACAAGAGAGATCTGTCACATGGCTGAGAGGGCAGAACAAGAGAGATCTGTCACATGGCTTCCGAGATGTTGAAGAAGAGATCTGTCACATGGCTGAGAGGTTGAAGAACAAGAGATCTGTCACATGGCTGAGAGGTTGAAGAACAAGAGAGAGATCTGTCACATGGCTGAGATGTTGAAGAAGAAGAGAGAGATCTGTCACATAGCAGAGAGGTTGAAGAAGAAGAGAGAGATCTGTCACATGGCAGAGAGGTTGTCAATGGCTGAATGTTGAAGAGAGATCTGTCACATGGCAGAGATGTTGAAGAAGAAGAGAGAGATCTGTCACATGGCAGAGAGGCTGAGAACAAGAGAGAGATCTGTCACATGGCTGAGGTCACATGGCTGAGATGTTGAAGAAGAAGAGATCTGTCATGAAGGCAGAACAAGATGTCACATGGCTGAAGACCCAGAACAAGAGAGATCTGTCACATGGCTGAGAGGTTGCAGAACAGAGAGAGGATCTAAATCACATGGCTGAGAGGGCAGAACAAGAAGAGAGATCTGTCACATGGCAGAGAGGTTGCAGAACGAAGAGAGAGATCTGTCACATGGCTGAGAAGGTGCAGAATAAGAGAGATCTGTCACATGGCTGAGAGGTTGAAGAAGAAGAGAGACATCTGTCACATGGCTGAGATGTTGAAGAAGAGAGAGAGATCTGTCACATGGCTGAGAGGTTGAAGAAGAAGAGAGAGATTGTGTTCCAATAAAGTTCCATTTCATTTGCTTTAGAAATATAAACATGTTTCTAATGCCAATAAAGCCCCTTAAAGTTACATTTGTAACATGGCTGAGAGGGTGCAGAGGAAGAGGAGAGAGAGACAGAGAGAGAGAGAGAGAGAGAGAGAGAGAGAGAGAGAGAGAGAGAGAGAGAGACAGAGAGAGAGAGAGAGAGAGAGAGAGAGAGACAGAGAGAGAGACACCGAGAGAGAGAGAGAGAGAGAGAGAGAGAGAGAGAGAGAGAGAGAGAGAGACAGAGCAGAGAGAGAGAGAGAGAGGAGAGGGAGAGCGAGGGAGAGGAGAGGGAGAGGAGAGAGAGAGGACAGAGACAGAGACAGAGACAGAGACAGAGAGAGAGAGAGAGAGAGAGAGAGAGAGAAACAGACAGACAGAGACAGATAGAGACAGAGAGAGAGAGAGAGAGAGAGAGAGAGAGAGAGAGAGAGAGAGAGAGAGAGAGAAACAGACAGACAGAGACAGATAGAGACAGAGAGAGACAGACAGAGACAGAGAGAGAGCGCTCAGTAACATGGCTGAGAAGGTGCAGGAGAGAGAGCAAATTGTTAATGTGTGAGATTAAACTCAGTATCCCTCCACCCATTATGCCCATCCTCATTCGACCATGACCAATGTCTTTGACAACAGTTCAGAGCCTCCTAAAAATGACAGTCCCCATAAAGACATTATATAATCACATTACCACAGACGCCGAGAGCATCATTGAACAAAAGATGATTGAGGTTTATCAGGAGTTTAAATGGCACCAGAGACGACAGGCACTGAAAACCTCACAGCAAGCATGTAACCACAGAGACATATCCAAACAGGAAGCATGTAACCACAGAGACATATCCAAACAGGAAGCATGTAACCACAGAGACATATCCAAACAGGAAGCTTGTAACCACAGAGACATATCCAAACAGGACATTTTGAAGACATTTAGATAGGTACTACACTCGGTAAATCTCAGCGTAGCATAAATGGACATGACATTATTAGGACATTAAAATGGCAGCTGACTGGAACTGGAACCAGCTGACAGCCTTTACCGACTAATACCCTTCAAACCATCGTGACGTTCCCAAACACCATCACACAGTTAGGAAGGAGTTGAGGTGCTGATTGTGGCTCTGCATACTATTCTACCTCTACTAAACCATCTAACGAGGCCTTCACCTCTACTACACCATCTAACGAGGCCTTCACCTCTACTAAACCATCTAACGAGGCCTTCACCTCTACTAAACCATCTAACAAGGTCTTCACACTCTACTAAACCATCTAACAAGGTCTACACCTCTACTAAACCATCTAAGGAGGCCTTCACCTCTACTAAACCATCTAACGTGAGGCCTTCACCTCTACTAAACCATCTAACAAGGGCCTCTACTAAACCATCTAACAAGGCCACCTCTCTAAACCATCTTTCACCTCTACTAAACCATCTAACAAGGCCTTCACCTCTACTAAACCATCTAACGAGGCCTTCACCTCTACTAAACCATCTAACAAGGGCCTCTACTACACCAAGCCCTTCACCTCTAATGAGGCCTTCACCTCTACTAAACCATCTAACAAGGCCTTCACCTCTACTAAACCATCTAACAAGGTCTACACCTCTACTAAACCATCTAACGAGCCTTCACCTCTACTAAACCATCTAAGTTCATCCATCTAACAAGGGCCTCACTAAACCATCTAACGAGGCCTTCACCTCTACCAATATCTCAGGCCTTCAACTCTACTAAACCATCTAACAAGGACTACACCTCTACTAAACCATCTAACAAGGGCCTCTACCATCTAAACCATCTAACAAGGGCCTCTACTAAACCATCTAACAAGGGCCACCTCTACTAAACCATCTAACAAGGGTCTACACCTCTACTAAACCATCTAACAAGGTCTACACCTCTACTAAACCATCTAACAAGGGCCTTCTCTACTAAACCATCTAACAAGGTCTACACCTCTACTAAACCATCTAACAAGGTCTTCACCTCTACTAAACCATCTAACGAGGCCTTCACCTCTGCTAAACCATCTAGCAGGTACCTTCTTACCTCTACTAAACCATCTATGAGGCCTTCACCTCTACTAAACCATCTAACAAGAGGCCTCTACTAAACCATCTAATGAGGCCTTCACCTCTACTAAACCATGTGAGGCCTTCACCTCTACTAAACCATCTAACAGGCCTTCACCTCTACTAAACCGTCTAACAAGGGCCTCTCTACCATCTAATGAGGCCTTCACCTCTACTAAACAACCTCTACTAAACCATCTAACAAGGGCCTATACTAAACCATCTAACAAGGGCCTCTACTAAACCCAATCTACTACCTTCAAAACCATCTAACAAGGACTACACCTCTACTAAACCATCTAACAAGGGCCTCTACTAAACCATCTACAAGGGCCTAAAACCATCTAACAAAGTAACAAGGTCTACACCTCTACTAAACCATCTAACAAGGTCTACACCTCTACTAAACCATCTAACAAGGGCCTCTACTAAACCATCTAACAAGGTCTACATCTAGGTCTTCACCTCTACTAAACCATCTAACAAGGTCTACACCTCTACTAAACCATCTAACAACGACCTCTACTAAACCATCTAACAAGGACCTACTAAACCATCTAACAAGGACCTCTACTAAACTCTAACAAGGTCTACTCTGCTAAACCATCTAACAAGGACCTCTACTAAACCAACTAACAAGGTCTAACCTCTACTAAACCATCAACAAGGTTTACACCTCTAGAAACCATTAACAAGGACCTAAAACCATCTAACAAGGACCTCTACTAAACCATCTACTAGGTCTACCTCTACTAAACCATCTAACAAGGTCTAAACCACTAACAAGGTCTACCTCTACCATATAACAAGGTCTAAACCATCTAACAAGGTCTACACCTCTACTAAAACCATCTAACAAGGTCTACACCTCTACTAAACCATCTAACAAGGTCTACACCTCTACTAAAACTAACAACGTCACACCTCTACTAAACCATCTAACAGGACCTCTACTAAACCATCTAACAAAGGACCTCTACCTAAACCATCTAAACCATCTAACAAGGTCTACACCTCTACTAAACCATCTAACAAGGTCTACACCTCTACTAAACCATCTAACAAGGTCTACACCTCTACTAAACCATCTAACAAGGTCACACTCTACTAAAACCACCTAACAACGTCTACTTCTACTAAACCATCTAACAAGGACTACTCTACTAAACCATCTAACAAGGACCTCTACACCTCTACTTTACTAAACCATCTAACAAGGTCTACACCTCTACTAAACCATCTAACAAGGTCCTCTACTAAACCATCTAACAAGGTCTTCACCTCTACTAAACCATCTAACAAGGTCCTACACCTCTACTAAACCATCCTGACAAGGTCTACTCTACTAAACCATCTAACAAGGTCTACACCTCTACTAAACCATCTAACAAAGGTCTACACCTCTACTAAACCATCTAACAAGGACCTCTACTAAACCATCTAACAAGGACCTCTACTAAACCATCTAACAAGGACCTCTACTAAACCATCTAACAAGGTCCACCTCTACTAAACCATCTAACAAGGTCTACCTCTACTAAACCATCTAACAAGAGACTCTACTAAACCATCTAATAAGGTCCTCTACTAAACCATCTAACAAGGTCTTCACCTCTACTAAACCATCTAACAAGGACCTCTAGCTCTACTAAACCATCTAACAAGGTCTTCACCTCTACTAAACCATCTAACAAGGTCTACTAAACCATCTCAAGAGACCTCTACTAAAACCATCTAACAAGGTCTTCACCTCTACTAAACCATCTAACAAGGTCTACAGCTCTACCTCTAACAAGGTAAAACCATCTAACAAGGTCTACCTCTACTAAACCATCTAACAAGGTCTTCACCTCTACTCTACTAACCATCTAACAAGGTCTACACCTCTACTAAACCATCTAACAAGGTCTACACCTCTACTAAACCATCTAACAAGGACCTCTACTAAACCATCTAACAAGGTCTACACCTCTACTAAACCATCTAACAAGGTATACACCTCTACTAAACCATCTAACAAGGACCTCTACTAAACCATCTAACAAGGTCCTCTACTAAACCATCTAACGAGGTCTTCACCTCTACTAAACCATCTAACAAGGTCTACACCTCTACTAAACCATCTAACGAGGTCTTCACCTCTACTAAACCATCTAACAAGGTCTACACCTCTACTAAACCATCTAACAAGGTCTACAGCTCTACTAAACCATCTAACAAGGACCTCTACTAAACCATCTAACAAGGTCCTCTACTAAACCATCTAACAAGGTCTACAGCTCTACTAAACCATCTAACATGGCATGACATTTCCAAACACAATCCAACGTTTTGAAGACATTTAGATGTTACTTGGGAAAAATCCCATTTTAGCGTAACAGACATAAACCCCTAGACCATAACGGATTATAAAAGCATTAAGACAAGTTGTTACATTTGTCCATTTTCTTGAAGGGTGACTATTCCCTGTTAAATTGTTTTGATATCTGTGTAAATAAAACTAAAAGCTTCCGCCACCTCACCTTGCCACGGCGGCCATGTTGTCGGGCTGTTGACACCGAGCTGTTCATTAACAACGTGTAAAAGGCCACCTGGATATTAACTGTTACTAATCTCTCCTTCTCGGCGCGAACACACCCGCCATAGAAATTATATCCATCATCCTCCTAAGTGTCACCAGTTGTGAAGGGCTAACCTAATTATTAGAAGAGCCTATATCCCAAATGGCTCCTTTACGGGCCCTGGTCAAAAGTATTGCACCGTGTAGAGGATAGGGTGCTTTTTGAGACACAGTCACAGTGGATAGTGGATTTAATTTATTTTTATTTAACTCTTTATTCCACTAGGCAAGTCGGAACAAATTCTTATTTACAATGACGGCCTACCAGAAGGCAAAAGGCCTCCTGTGGGGACGGGGGGCTGGGATTAAAAAATAATAATAATGTAATTAAAATATAGGACAAAAACACACATCACGACAAGAGAGACACCACAACACTACATAAAGAGACCTAAGACAACAACATAGCATGGCAGCAACACATGACAACAACATGGTAGCAACAACATGACAGCAACAACATGGTAGCAACACAGGCCTTGGTAACAACATGGCAGCAACACAACATGACAACAACATGGCAGCAACACAACATGACAACAACATGGCAGCAACACAACATGACAACAACATGGTAGAAACAAAACATGACAACAACATGGTAGCAACACAGCATGACAACAACATGGTAGCAACACAACAGGACAACAACATGGTAGCAACACAACATGACAACAACATGGTAGCAACACAACAGGACAACAACATGGTAGCAACACAACAGGACAACAACATGGTAGCAACACAACAGGACAACAACATGGTAGCAACACAACAGGACAACAACATGGTAGCAACACAACATGACAACAACATGGTAGCATCACAACAACAACATGGTATCAACACAACATGCCAACAACATGGTAGCAACACAACAGGACAACAACATGGTAGGAACACAACAGGACAACAACATGGTAGCAACACAACATGACAACAACATGGTAGCAACACAACAGGACAACAACATGGTAGCAACACAACATGCCACAACATGGTAGCAACACAACAGGACAACAACATGGTAGCAACACAACATGACAACAACATGGTAGCAACACAACATGGTAGCACCACAACATGACAACAACATGGTAGCAACACAACATGGTAGCAACACAACATGGTAGCAACACAACATGACAACAACATGGTAGCAACACAACATGCCACAACATGGTAGCAACACAACAGGACAACAACATGGTAGCAACACAACATGACAACAACATGGTAGCAACACAACATGGTAGCAACACAACAGGACAACAACACGGTAGCACCACAACATGACAACAACATGGTAGCAACACAACATGGCAGCAACACAACATGGTAGCAACACAACAGGACAACAACATGGTAGAAACAAAACATGACAACAACATGGCAGCACCACAACAATAACATGGTAGCAGCACAACATGACAACAACATGGTAGCAACACAACATGACAACAACATGGTAGCAACACAACATGACAACAACATGGCAGCAACACAACATGACAACAACATGGTAGCAACACAACACGACAACAACATGGTAGCAACACAACATGGTAGCAACACAACATGACAACAACAAGGTAGCAACACAACACGACAACAACATGGTAGCAACACAACATGGTAGCAACACAACATGCCACAACATGGTAGCAACACAACATGCCACAACATGGTAGCAACACAACAGGACAACAACATGGTAGCAACACAACATGACAACAACATGGTAGCAACACAACATGGTAGCAACACAACAGGACAACAACACGGTAGCACCACAACATGACAACAACATGGTAGCAACACAACATGGCAGCAACACAACATGGTAGCAACACAACAGGACAACAACATGGTAGAAACAAAACATGACAACAACATGGCAGCACCACAACAATAACATGGTAGCAGCACAACATGACAACAACATGGTAGCAACACAACATGACAACAACATGGCAGCAACACAACATGACAACAACATGGCAGCAACACAACACGACAACAACATGGTAGCAACACAACACGACAACAACATGGTAGCAACACAACATGGTAGCAACACAACATGACAACAACAAGGTAGCAACACAACACGACAACAACGTGGTAGCAACACAACATGGTAGCAACACAACATGACAACAACAAGGTAGCAACACAACACGACAACAACATGGTAGCAACACAAAATATGGTACAAACATTATTGGCCACAGACAACAGCACAAAGAGCAAGAAGGTAGAGACAACAATACATCACACAAAGCAGCCACACCTGTCAGTAAGAGGGTCCATGACCGAGTCTTGGAATGGACACTGAAAAGGGGTTCAGGTCTTAAATAAAGGCTGAGGTACTAAGCAGAAATGACTACCTGTCTTTGGCTCTAACGCTCTTCTCTAGGACATAAAATCACAAACAATAGAGAACAGAAAGATCAGAGAGACCAGAGAGATCAGAGAGAACAGAGAGGCCAGAGAGATCAGAGAGATTAGAGAGACCAGAGAGATCAGAGAGACCAGAGAGATCAGAGAGATTAGAGAGACCAGAGAGATTAGAGAGACCAGAGAGATCAGAGAGATCAGAAGGACCAGAGAGATTAGAGAGACCAGAGAGATCAGAGCGATCAAAGAGATTAGAGGGAACAGAGAGATCAGGAGGACCAGAGAGATTAGAGAGACCAGAGAGATCAGAGAGATTAGGAGGACCGGAGAGATTAGAGAGACCAGAGAGATCAGGAGGACCAGAGAGATTAGAGAGACCAGAGATATCAGAGAGACCAGAGAGATCAGGAGGACCAGAGAGATTAGAGAGACCAGAGAGATCAGGAGGACCAGAGAGATTAGAGACCAGAGAGATTAGAGAGACCAGAGAGATCAGAGAGATCAGGAGGACCAGAGAGATTAGAGAGACCAGAGAGACCAGAGAGACCAGAGAGATCAGACAGACCAGAGAGATCAGGAGGACCAGAGAGATTAGAGAGACCAGAGATATCAGAGAGACCAGCAGGACCAGAGAGATTAGAGAGACCAGAGAGATCAGAGAGATCAGAGAGACCAGAGAGATCAGAGAGACCAGAAGGACCAGAGAGATTAGAGGGACCAGAAAGATCAGAGAAATTAGAGGGAACAGAGGCCGGAAGCTATATCAGACAGCAGATATTAGAAATCTCTCTCTTCTCAGAAAAGATATCAGGACATGTCTGTCTGACCTGCTGTCTACAGACCAGTCTGTCTACCCTCAGCAGACCAGCCTGTCTAGTGGGTGTCTGTCTACCCTCAGCAGACCAGCCTGTCTAGTGGGTGTCTGTCTACCCTCAGCAGACCAGCCTGTCTAGTGGGTGTCTGTCTACCCTCAGCAGACCAGCCTGTCTAGTGGGTGTCTGTCTACCCTCAGCAGACCAGCCTGTCTAGTGGGTGTCTGTCTACCCTCAGCAGACCAGCCTGTCTAGTGGGTGTCTGTCTACCCTCAGCAGACCAGCCTGTCTAGTGGGTGTCTGTCTACCCTCAGCAGACCAGCCTGTCTAGTGGGCGTCTGTCTACCCTCAGCAGACCAGCCTGTCTAGTGGGCGTCTGTCTACCCTCAGCAGGCCAGCCTGTCTAGTGGGTGTCTGTCTACCCTCAGCAGACCAGCCTGTCTTCTCCAACACACTAAAGTCTGTTGGTATTGGCTAGGAGGACGAGGTCTGTCTGTATTGGCTAGGAGGCTGAGGTCTATCTGTATTGGCTAGGAGGCCGAGGTCTGTCTGTATTGGCTAGGAGGCCGAGGTCTGTCTGTATTGGCTAGGAGGCCGAGGTCTGTCTGTATTGGCTAGGAGGCCGAGGTCTGTCTGTATTGGCTAGGAGGCCGAGGTCTGTCTGTATTGGCTAGGAGGCCGAGGTCTGTCTGTATTGGCTAGGAGGCCGAGGTATGTCTGTATTGGGTACCAGGCCGAGGTCTGTCTGTATTGGCTAGGATGCCGAGGTCTGTCTGTATTGGCTAGGAGGCCGAGGTCTGCTAGCCCCGTCTCTCTCCCCCCGTCTCTCTCTCCCCGTCTCTCTCTCCCCGTCTCTCTCCCCCCGTCTCTCTCCCCCAGTCTCTCTCTCCCCCAGTCTCTCTCTGCCCGTCTCTCTCTCCCCGTCTCTCTCTCCCCGTCTCTCCCTCCCCGTCTCCCTCCCCGTCTCTCTCTCCCCGTCTCTCTCCCCGTCTCTCCCTCCCCGTCTCTCTCTCCCACGTCTCTCTCCCCGTCTCTCTCTCTGTCTCTCTCCCCGTCTCCCTCCCAGTCTCTCCCAGTCTCTCTCTCCCCGTCTCTCTCTCCCCGTCTCTCTCTCCCGTCTCTCTCCCCCCGTCTCTCTCTCTCCTCGTCTCTCTCTACCCGTCTCTCTCTGCATCTCTCTGTATCTCTCTCTACCCGTCTCTCTCTACCAAATC
>NW_027040441.1:324492-341480 GCF_034236695.1 Oncorhynchus nerka
CTCACTGCCAACAGACACAGGCAATCTAGCTAATCCTACTCACACTGCTAACAGACACAGGAATCGAGCTAATCTAATCACACTGCTAACAGACACAGGAATCTAGCTGATCTAATCTCTCACTGCTAACAGACACAGGTATCTAGCTAATCCTACTCTCACACTGCTAACAGACACAGGAATCTAGCTAATCCTAATCCTACTCTCTGCTAACAGACACAGGTATCCTAGCTAATCCTAATCACTCACACTGCTAACAGACACAGGAATCTAGTTGATCCTAATCACTCACTGCTAACAGACACAGGTATCTAGCTAATCCTAATCACACTGCTAACAGACACAGGTATCTAGCTGATCCTAATCTAATCACACTGCTAACAGACACAGGTATCTAGCTGATCCTAATCTCTCACACTGCTAACAGACACAGGTATCTAGCTGATCCTACTCTCACTGCTAACCAGACACAGGTATCTAGCTATCCTAATCCTACTCACACTGCTAACAGACACAGGTATCTAGCTGATCCTAATCACACTGCTAACAGACACAGGTATCTAGCTGATCCTAATCACACTGCTAACAGACACAGGTATCTAGCTGATCCTAATCACACTGCTAACAGACACAGGTATCTAGCTGATCCTAATCACACTGCTAACAGACACAGGTATCTAGCTATCCTACTCACACTGCTAACAGACACAGGCATCTACATCCTAATCACACTGCTAACAGACACAGGTATCTAGCTGATCCTAATCACACTGCTAACAGACACAGGTATCTAGCTGATCCTAATCACACTGCTAACAGACACAGGTATCTAGCTGATCCTAATCACACTGCTAACAGACACAGGTATCTAGCTGATCCTAACCACACTCACAGACACAGCTAATCCTAATCACACTGCTAACAGACACAGGTATCTAGCTGATCCTACTCTCACACTGCTAACAGACACAGGTATCTAGCTGATCCTAATCACACTGCTAACAGACACAGGTATCTAGCTGATCCTACTCTCACACTGCTAACAGACACAGGTATCTAGCTGATCCTAATCACACTGCTAACAGACACAGGTATCTAGCTGATCCTAATCCACACTGCTAACAGACACAGGTATCTAGCTGATCCTAATCACACTGCTAACAGACACAGGTATCTAGCTGATCCTAATCACACTGCTAACAGACACAGGTATCTAGCTGATCCTACTCTCACACTGCTAACAGACACAGGTATCTAGCTGATCCTACTCTCACACTGCTAACAGACACAGGTATCTAGCTAATCCTAATCTCACACTGCTAACAGACACAGGTATCTAGCTAATCCTAATCACACTGCTAACAGACACAGGTATCTAGCTGATCCTAATCACACTGCTAACAGACACAGGTATCTAGCTAATCCTAATCACACTGCTAACAGACACAGGTATCTAGCTGATCCTAATCACACTGCTAACAGACACAGGTATCTAGCTAATCCTACTCTCACACTGCTAACAGACACAGGTATCTAGCTGATCCTAATCACACTGCTAACAGACACAGGTATCTAGCTGATCCTAATCACACTGCTAACAGACACAGGTATCTAGCTGATCCTAATCACACTGCTAACAGACACAGGTATCTAGCTGATCCTAATCACACTGCTAACAGACACAGGTATCTAGCTAATCCTAATCACACTGCTAACAGACACAGGTATCTAGCTATCCTAATCCTACTCACACTGCTAACAGACACAGGTATCTAGCTGATCCTAATCACACTGCTAACAGACACAGGTATCTAGCTAATCCTTCTCTCACACTGCTAACAGACACAGGTATCTAGCTGATCCTACACTCTCAGACACAGGTATCTGCTAACAGACACAGGTATCTAGCTGATCCTGCTAACAGACACAGGCATCACACTGCTAACAGACACAGGTATCTAGCTGATCCTAATCACACTGCTAACAGACACAGGTATCTAGCTGATCCTAATCACACTGCTAACAGACACAGGTATCTAGCTGATCCTAATCACACTGCTAACAGACACAGGTATCTAGCTGATCCTACTCTCACACTGCTAACAGACACAGGTATCTAGCTGATCCTAATCACACTGCTAACAGACACAGGTATCTAGCTGATCCTAATCACACTGCTAACAGACACAGGTATCTAGCTGATCCTAATCACACTGCTAACAGACACAGGTATCTAGCTAATCCTAATCACACTGCTAACAGACACAGGTATCTAGCTGATCCTAATCACACTGCTAACAGACACAGGTATCTAGCTGATCCTAATCACACTGCTAACAGACACAGGTATCTAGCTAATCCTAATCACACTGCTAACAGACACAGGTATCTAGCTGATCCTAATCACACTGCTAACAGACACAGGTATCTAGCTGATCCTAATCACACTGCTAACAGACACAGGTATCTAGCTGATCCTAATCACACTGCTAACAGACACAGGTATCTAGCTGATCCTAATCACACTGCTAACAGACACAGGTATCTAGCTAATCCTAATCACACTGTTAACAGACACAGGTATCTAGCTGATCCTAATCACACTGCTAACAGACACAGGTATCTAGCTGATCCTAATCACACTGCTAACAGACACAGGTATCTAGCTGATCCTAATCCTAATCACACTGCTAACAGACACAGGTATCTAGCTGATCCTAATCACACTGCTAACAGACACAGGTATCTAGCTGATCCTAATCACACTGCTAACAGACACAGGTATCTAGCTGATCCTAATCACACTGCTAACAGACACAGGTATCTAGCTAATCCTAATCACACTGCTAACAGACACAGGTATCTAGCTGATCCTAATCACACTGCTAACAGACACAGGTATCTAGCTGATCCTAATCACACTGCTAACAGACACAGGTATCTAGCTAATCCTAATCACACTGCTAACAGACACAGGTATCTAGCTGATCCTAATCACACTGCTAACAGACACAGGTATCTAGCTGATCCTAATCACACTGCTAACAGACACAGGTATCTAGCTGATCCTAATCACACTGCTAACAGACACAGGTATCTAGCTGATCCTAATCACACTGCTAACAGACACAGGTATCTGATCCTAATGATCCTAATCACACTGCTAACAGACACAGGCATCTAGCTAATCCTAATCACACTGCTAACAGACACAGGTATCTAGCTGATCCTAATCACACTGCTAACAGACACAGGTATCTAGCTGATCCTAATCACACTGCTAACAGACACAGGTATCTAGCTGATCCTAATCACACTGCTAACAGACACAGGTATCTAGCTGATCCTAATCACACTGCTAACAGACACAGGTATCTAGCTATCCTAATCCTACTCACACTGCTAACAGACACAGGTATCTAGCTGATCCTAATCACACTGCTAACAGACACAGGTATCTAGCTGATCCTAATCACACTGCTAACAGACACAGGTATCTAGCTGATCCTAATCACACTGCTAACAGACACAGGTATCTAGCTGATCCTAATCACACTGCTAACAGACACAGGTATCTAGCTGATCCTAATCACACTGCTAACAGACACAGGTATCTAGCTGATCCCTACTCACACTGCTAACAGACACAGGTATCTAGCTATCCTAATCACACTGCTAACAGACACAGGTATCTAGCTGATCCTAATCACACTGCTAACAGACACAGGTATCTAGCTGATCCTAATCACACTGCTAACAGACACAGGTATCTAGCTAATCCTAATCACACTGTTAACAGACACAGGTATCTAGCTGATCCTAATCACACTGCTAACAGACACAGGTATCTAGCTGATCCTAATCACACTGTTAACAGACACAGGTATCTAGCTGATCCTAATCACACTGCTAACAGACACAGGTATCTAGCTGATCCTAATCACACTGCTAACAGACACAGGTATCTAGCTGATCCTAATCACACTGCTAACAGACACAGGTATCTAGCTGATCCTAATCACACTGCTAACAGACACAGGTATCTAGCTGATCCTAATCACACTGCTAACAGACACAGGTATCTAGCTGATCCTAATCACACTGCTAACAGACACAGGTATCTAGCTGATCCTAATCACACTGCTAACAGACACAGGTATCTAGCTGATCCTAATCACACTGCTAACAGACACAGGTATCTAGCTGATCCTAATCACACTGCTAACAGACACAGGTATCTAGCTGATCCTAATCACACTGCTAACAGACACAGGTATCTAGCTGATCCTAATCACACTGCTAACAGACACAGGTATCTAGCTAATCCTAATCACACTGCTAACAGACACAGGTATCTAGCTGATCCTAACCACACTGAACAGACACAGGTATCCTAATCACACTGCTAACAGACACAGGTATCTAGCTAATCCTAACTCACACTGCTAACAGACACAGGTATCTAGCTAATCCTAATCACACTGCTAACAGACACAGGTATCTAGCTGATCCTAATCACACTGCTAACAGACACAGGTATCTAGCTGATCCTAATCACACTGCTAACAGACACAGGTATCTAGCTGATCCTAATCACACTGCTAACAGACACAGGTATCTAGCTGATCCTAATCACACTGCTAACAGACACAGGTATCTAGCTGATCCTAATCACACTGCTAACAGACACAGGTATCTAGCTGATCCTAATCACACTGCTAACAGACACAGGTATCTAGCTGATCCTAATCACACTGCTAACAGACACAGGTATCTAGCTGATCCTAATCACACTGCTAACAGACACAGGTATCTAGCTGATCCTAATCACACTGCTAACAGACACAGGTATCTAGCTGATCCTAATCACACTGCTAACAGACACAGGTATCTAGCTGATCCTAATCACAGGTCACACTGCTAACAGACACAGGTATCTAGCTGATCCTAATCACACTGCTAACAGACACAGGTATCTAGCTGATCCTAATCACACTGCTAACAGACACAGGTATCTAGCTGATCCTAATCACACTGCTAACAGACACAGGTATCTAGCTGATCCTAATCACACTGCTAACAGACACAGGTATCTAGCTGATCCTAATCACACTGCTAACAGACACAGGTATCTAGCTGATCCTAATCACACTGCTAACAGACACAGGTATCTAGCTGATCCTAATCACACTGCTAACAGACACAGGTATCTAGCTGATCCTAATCACACTGCTAACAGACACAGGTATCTAGCTGATCCTAATCACACTGCTAACAGACACAGGTATCTAGCTGATCCTAATCACACTGCTAACAGACACAGGTATCTAGCTGATCCTAATCACACTGCTAACAGACACAGGTATCTAGCTGATCCTAATCACACTGCTAACAGACACAGGTATCTAGCTGATCCTAATCACACTGCTAACAGACACAGGTATCTAGCTAATCCTAATCCTAATCACACTGCTAACAGACACAGGTATCTAGCTGATCCTAATCACACTGCTAACAGACACAGGTATCTAGCTGATCCTAATCACACTGCTAACAGACACAGGTAGCTGATCCTAATCACACTGCTAACAGACACAGGTAATCCTACTCACACTGCTAACAGACACAGGTATCTAGCTGATCCTAATCACACTGTTAACAGACACAGGTATCTAGCTGATCCTAATCACACTGCTAACAGACACAGGTATCTAGCTGATCCTAATCACACTGCTAACAGACACAGGTATCTAGCTGATCCTAATCACACTGCTAACAGACACAGGTATCTAGCTAATCCTAATCACACTGCTAACAGACACAGGTATCTAGCTGATCCTAATCACACTGCTAACAGACACAGGTATCTAGCTGATCCTAATCACACTGCTAACAGACACAGGTATCTAGCTGATCCTAATCACACTGCTAACAGACACAGGTATCTAGCTATCCTAATCCTACTCTCACACTGCTAACAGACACAGGTATCTAGCTAATCCTAATCACACTGCTAACAGACACAGGTATCTAGCTGATCCTAATCACACTGCTAACAGACACAGGTATCTAGCTGATCCTACTCTCACACTGCTAACAGACACAGGTATCTAGCTGATCCTAATCACACTGTTAACAGACACAGGTATCTAGCTGATCCTAATCACACTGCTAACAGACACAGGTATCTAGCTATCCTAATCCTACACTGCTAACAGACACAGGTATCTAGCTGATCCTAATCACACTGCTAACAGACACAGGTATCTAGCTGATCCTAATCACACTGCTAACAGACACAGGTATCTAGCTAATCCTAATCCTACTCTCACACTGCTAACAGACACAGGTATCTAGCTGATCCTAATCACACTGCTAACAGACACAGGTATCTAGCTGATCCTAATCACACTGCTAACAGACACAGGTATCTAGCTGATCCTAATCACTCACACTGCTAACAGACACAGGTATCTAGCTGATCCTAATCACACTGCTAACAGACACAGGTATCTAGCTGATCCTAATCACACTGCTAACAGACACAGGTATCTAGCTGATCCTAATCACACTGCTAACAGACACAGGTATCTAGCTGATCCTAATCCTCACACTGCTAACAGACACAGGTATCTAGCTGATCCTAATCACACTGCTAACAGACACAGGTATCTAGCTGATCCTAATCACACTGCTAACAGACACAGGTATCTAGCTGATCCTAATCACACTGCTAACAGACACAGGTATCTAGCTGATCCTAATCACACTGTTAACAGACACAGGTATCTAGCTGATCCTAATCACACTGCTAACAGACACAGGTATCTAGCTAATCCTAATCACACTGCTAACAGACACAGGTATCTAGCTGATCCTAATCACACTGCTAACAGACACAGGTATCTAGCTGATCCTAATCACACTGCTAACAGACACAGGTATCTAGCTGATCCTAATCACACTGCTAACAGACACAGGTATCTAGCTGATCCTAATCACACTGCTAACAGACACAGGTATCTAGCTAATCCTAATCACACTGCTAACAGACACAGGTATCTAGCTGATCCTAATCACACTGCTAACAGACACAGGTATCTAGCTGATCCTACTCTCACACTGCTAACAGACACAGGTATCTAGCTGATCCTAATCACACTGCTAACAGACACAGGTATCTAGCTGATCCTAATCACACTGCTAACAGACACAGGTATCTAGCTGATCCTACTCTCACACTGCTAACAGACACAGGTATCTAGCTGATCCTAATCACACTGCTAACAGACACAGGTATCTAGCTGATCCTAACTGGACACTGCTAACAGACACAGGTATCTAGCTGATCCTAATCACACTGCTAACAGACACAGGTATCTAGCTGATCCTAATCACACTGCTAACAGACACAGGTATCTAGCTGATCCTAATCACACTGTTAACAGACACAGGTATCTAGCTGATCCTACTCTCACACTGCTAACAGACACAGGTATCTAGCTGATCCTAATCACACTGCTAACAGACACAGGTATCTAGCTGATCCTAATCACACTGTTAACAGACACAGGTATCTAGCTGATCCTAATCACACACTGCTAACAGACACAGGTATCTAGCTGATCCTAATCACACTGCTAACAGACACAGGTAATCCGTAGCTGATCCTAATCTAGCTGATCACACTGCTAACAGACACAGGTATCTAGCTGATCCTAATCACACTGCTAACAGACACAGGTATCTAGCTGATCCTAATCACACTGCTAACAGACACAGGTATCTAGCTGATCCTAATCACACTGTTAACAGACACAGGTATCTAGCTGATCCTAATCACACTGCTAACAGACACAGGTATCTAGCTGATCCTACTCTCACACTGCTAACAGACACAGGTATCTAGCTGATCCTACTCTCACACTGCTAACAGACACAGGTATCTAGCTGATCCTAATCACACTGCTAACAGACACAGGTATCTAGCTGATCCTAATCACACTGTTAACAGACACAGGTATCTAGCTAATCCTAACCACACTGTTAACAGACACTGGTATCTAGCTGATCCTAATCACACTGTTAACAGACACAGGTATCTAGCTGATCCTAATCACACTGCTAACAGACACAGGTATCTAGCTGATCCTAATCACACTGCTAACAGACACAGGTATCTAGCTGATCCTAATCACACTGCTAACAGACACAGGTATCTAGCTGATCCTAATCACACTGCTAACAGACACAGGTATCTAGCTAATCCTAATCACACTGCTAACAGACACAGGTATCTAGCTGATCCTAATCACACTGCTAACAGACACAGGTATCTAGCTAATCCTAATCACACTGCTAACAGACACAGGTATCTAGCTGATCCTAATCACACTGCTAACAGACACAGGTATCTAGCTGATCCTAATCACACTGCTAACAGACACAGGTATCTAGCTGATCCTAATCACACTGCTAACAGACACAGGTATCTAGCTGATCCTAATCACACTGCTAACAGACACAGGTATCTAGCTGATCCTAATCACACTGCTAACAGACACAGGTATCTAGCTGATCCTAATCACACTGCTAACAGACACAGGTATCTAGCTGATCCTAATCACACTGCTAACAGACACAGGTATCTAGCTGATCCTAATCACACTGCTAACAGACACAGGTATCTAGCTGATCCTAATCACACTGCTAACAGACACAGGTATCTAGCTATCCTAATCCTATTCACACTGCTAACAGACACAGGTATCTAGAAGGTATCAGCTGATCTAATCACACTGCTAACAGACACAGGTATCTAGCTGATCCTAGGTCACACTGCTAACAGACACAGGTATCTAGCTGATCCTAATCTCACACTGCTAACAGACACAGGTATCTAGCTGATCCTAATCACACTGCTAACAGACACAGGTATCTAGCTGATCCTAATCACACTCACACTGCTAACAGACACAGGGTATCTAGCTGATCCTAATCACACAGTGTAACAGACACAGGTATCTAGGGTGATCAGGTATACTCTCACACTGCTAACAGACACAGGTATCTAGCTGATCCTAATCAATGTGCTAACAGACACAGGTATCTAGCTGTATCCTATCTCACACTGCTAACAGACACAGGTATCTAGCTGATCCTAATCACACTGTTAACAGACACAGGTATCTAGCTGATCCTAACCACACTGTTAACAGACACTGGTATCTAGCTGATCCTAATCACACTGTAACAGACACAGGTATCTAGCTGATCCTAATCACACTGCTAACAGACACAGGTATCTAGCTAATCCTAATCAAACTGCTAACAGACACAGGTATCTAGCTGATCCTAATCACACTGCTAACAGACACAGGTATCTAGTTGATCCTAAAACTCTCACTGCTAACAGACACAGGTATCTAGCTGAGATCCTAATCTCACACTGCTAACAGACACAGGTATCTAGCTAATCCTAATCACACTGCTAACAGACACAGGTATCTAGCTAATCCTAATCACACTGCTAACAGACACAGGTATCTAGCTGATCCTACTCTCAGCTGATCCACAGGTATCTACACAATCACACTGCTAACAGACACAGGTATCTAGCTGATCCTAAAACAGTCACACTGCTAACAGACACAGGTATCTAGCTGATACTCCTAATCACACTGCTAACAGACACAGGTATCTAGCTGATCCTAATCACACTGCTAACAGACACAGGTATCTAGCTGATCCTAATCACACTGCTAACAGACACAGGTATCTAGCTGATCTCACACTGCTAACAGACACTAGGTATCTAGCTGACAGAAACAGACAGTATAAATTCTTGTGGTTTAACGTTATTCCTGGTAGGCCATAAGGACTGCTAACAGACACAGGTATTTCATACACAGAGTGACATAATCCTACATAACAGACAGTGGTGCTAACAGACACAGGTTAAAGGGTATTTTAGTCTTCAGATCCTAATTGCTATGTGGTCATTCAGAGGGGGACACAAGACAAATGTATCTGCCTTTGACAAGTATTCACACTGCTAAGAACAGACACTGCTGTATTTAGCTAATCCTAAATGTGTGGTTAACTCAGAATGGTAAACTGTGTTGACACAACAGGGGTCCACCACTACAGTATCTAGCTATGATCAGCCAACTCAGGGAAGCATAAACTACAGTATAAGTCCATGGCCCTGATGAATTGACACAGGTATCTAGCAATATAAGGAAGGTGTTCCTGATGTGTCTCAGGGTAGACTACAGTATAATGTTTGGTGTACTCAGACACAGGTAATGTGGGGCAGTATACTCAGGGGTAGACTACAGTATAATGTTTTGGTATACTCAGGGTACAGTATAATGTATGGGTATTTTATATTTTTTTACCTTTATTTAACAGATTTTCAATGACACAGGTATCTGTTCAGGGGCTGATCCTAAACTACAGTAACTTCTGGTTAACTAGTCAACACTGCTGGCCCCAACAGATAAACAGGTGTGTTATACTCAGGGTAGATATAATGTAAACTCAACTGTATAATGTTTTGGTAACAGACACAGGTATCTCAGGGTAGACTACAGTATAATCACACTGTGTAACAGACACAGGTATCTCAGCTGATCCTACTCATCACACTGCTAACAGACACAGGTATCTAGCTGATCCTACAGTATAATGTGTGGTAACAGACACTAGGTATAATGCTGATATACCAGGGTAAACTCACACTGCTAACAGACACAGTATAATGTATCTAGCTATAATGATCCTACTCTCAGTATAATGTGTAACATACACAGGTATCTAGCTAATCCTAATCACACTGGGTAAACAGACACAGGTATCTAGCTAATCCTACAGTATAACTGCTTAACAGACACAGGTATCTCAGCTGTATAATGTGGTATACTCAGGGTCACACTGCTAACAGACACAGGTATCTAGCTGATCTCTAACTACAGTATAATGTATGTAACAGACACAGGTATCTCAGGGTATATCCAGTATAATGTGTGGTATACTGGGTAACAGACACAGGTATCTCAGCAGTATAATGTGTGGTATACTCAGGGTATCCTATATCACACTGGTAGACTATAATGTGTGGTATACAGACACAGGTATACTCAGGGTAGACTACAGTAAATCATACTCAGGGTAAACTACAGTACAATGTGGTATACTCAGGGTAGACTACAGTATAATGTGTGGTATGTTAACAGACACAGGTATCTAGCTGGGTAAACTACAGTATAATGTAATATACATAATGTGTAACTCAGGGTAAACACAGGTATAAGCTGTCCTATACTCAGGGTAGACTAACAGATAATGTGTGGTATCTAGACTACAGTATAATGTGATACTCCTAAATCATTATAATGCTATACAGGGTACACAGTATAATAGTGGTATACTGGGTATCTACAGTATAATGTGTAAGGGTAGACTACAGTATAATGTGTGGTAACAGGGTAGACTACAGTATAATGTGTGGTGATACCAGGGTAAACTCAGTATAATGTGCTAACTCAGGTAGACTACAGTATAATGTGGACTGATACCAGGGAAGACTACACTATAATGTGTGGTATACTCAGGGTAGACTACAGTATAATGTATACAGGGTAAACTACAGTATAATGGGTAAACTCAGGTAGACTACAGTATAATGTGTGGTATACTCAGGTAACTACAGTATAATGTGCTAACTCAGGGTAGACACAGGTATAATGTGATATACTCAGGGTAACTACAGTATAATGTTTGGTATACTCAGGGTAGACTACAGTATAATGTTTGGTATACTCAGGGTAAACTACAGGGTACACAGGTAATGTAGTGGTATACTCAGGGTAAACTACAGTATAATGGTAACTCAAACTACTGTGGTATACTCAGGGTACTACAGTATAATCTAGCTGATACTCAGGGTAACTACAGTATAATGTGTGTATACTCAGGGTAGACTACAGTATAATGTGCTTAACTCAGGGTAGACTACAGTATAATGTAGCTCAGGGTATCAGTATAATGTGTGGTATACTCAGGGTAGACTACAGTATAATGTGGTATACTCAGGGTAGACTACAGTATAATGTTTGGTTAACTCAGGGTAAACTACAGTATAATGTAGTGGTATACTCAGGGTAAACTACAGTATAATGTGTCTCAGGGTAAACTACAGTATAATGTGATACTCAGGGTATCTACAGTATAATGTGTGGTAACTCAGGGTAGACTACAGTATAATGCTCAGGGTAAACTACAGTATAATGTGGTATACTCAGGGTAAACTACAGTATAATGTGTGGTATACTCAGGGTAACTACAGTATAATGTGTGGTATACTCAGGGTAGACTACAGTATAATGTGGTATACAGGGTAGACTACAGTATAATGTAACTCAGACACAGTATAATGGTATACTCAGGGTAAATCTCAGGGTAGACTACAGTATAATGTGTGGTATACTCAGGGTAAACTACAGTATAATGTAACTCAGGTACTACAGTATAATGTGTGGTATACTCAGGGTAGACTACAGTATAATGTGTGGTATACTCAGGGTAGACTACAGTATAATGTGTGGTATACTCAGGGTAACTACAGTATAATGTGTAACAGTATAATGACTCAGAAGGGTATAATGTGTGGTATACTCAGGGTAAACTACAGTATAATGTGTAGGGTATACTCAGGGTAGACTACAGTATAATGTGACTCAGGGTAGACTACAGTATAATGTGGTAGCATAAACTACAGTATAATGTGTGGTATACTCAGGGTAGACACAGTATAATGTGACATAGGACCTACAGTAAATGTGGTATACACTGTTTGGTATACTCAGGGTATACTACAGTATAATGTGTGTATACAGGGTAACTACAGTATAATGTGTGATACTCAGGGTGTATAATGTGTGGTATACTCAGGGTAAACTACAGTATAATGATACTCAGGTTAGACTACAGTATAATGTGGGTAATACAGTATAATGGGTATACTCAGGTATACAGTATAATGTGTCCCTTCCTGTATAATGTGTATACTCAGGGTAGACTACAGTATAATGTAAATACTCAGGGTATACAGTATAATGTGTGGTATACTCAGGAGACTACAGTATAATGTGTGGTAACTCAGGGGAGTATAATGTGTGGTACATGGGTAGACTACAGTATAATGTGTGGTATACTCAGGGTAGACAGGTTAAAGGGTAGACTACAGTATAATGTTGGTATACTCTGGACTACAGTATAATGTGTGTATACTCAGGGTATACTACATTATAATGTGTGGTAGACATGGATTAATGTTTAACTCAGGGTAAACTACAGTATAATGTGTGGTATACTCAGGGTAGACTCAGTATAAGAGGGTGAACTCAGGGTAAGACTACAATAATATTTAAGTGCCTCAGGGTAACAAGTATAATGTGTGTAGTAGGTGCAAGTACAGTATAATGTGTCAAGAACTCAGGGTGACTGCTAATGTGGGTATACTCAGGCTACAGTATAATGTTTCTCAGGGTAGACTACAGTATAATGTTTGTATACTCAGGGTAAACACAGTATAATGTGTCCCATACTCAGGTAAACTACAGTAAATGGAAATCTACAGTATAATGTGATACTCAGTGGACTACAGTATAATGTTTGGTATACTCAGGGTAGACCAGCATAATGTGGTATACTCAGGGTAAACTACAGTATAATGTGTGGCCCAGGGTAGACTATAATGTAAAGTATCAGATGAATATAATGGCTGTTCTCAGGGCAAGTAAATGTGGTATACTCAGGGTAGACTACAGTATAATGTGTGGTAAACTCAGTTAAACTACAGTATAATGTGGTTAACTCAGGTAAACTACAGTATAATGTGTGGTATACTCAGGGTAGACTACAGTATAATGTTATACTCAGGGTAGACTACAGTATAATGTGTGGTTATACTCAGGGTAGACTACAGTATAATGTGTGGTATACTCAGGGTAGACTACAGTATAATGTGGGTATACTCAGGGTAGACTACAGTATAATGTGTGGTATACTCAGGGTAGACTACAGTATAATGTGTGGTATACTCAGGGTAGACTACAGTATAATGACTCAGGGTAAACTACAGTATAATGTATACTCAGGGTATAACTACAGTATAATGTGTTATACTCAGGGTAGACTACAGTATAATGTATGGTTAACTCAGGGTAAACTACAGTATAATGTGTGGTATACTCAGGGTAAACTACAGTATAATATGTGGTATACTCAGGGTAGACTACAGTATAATGTATACTCAGGTAGACTACAGTATAATGTGTGGTAACTCAGGGTAAACTACAGTATAATGTGTGGTATACTCATGCTAACTACAGTATAATATGTGGTATACTCAGGGTAGACTACAGTATAATGTGTGGTATACTCAGGGTCAACTACAGTATAATGTGTGGTATACTCAGAGTATAAACAGTATAATGTATGGTTAACTCAGGGTAGACTACAGTATAATGTGTGGTTAACTCAGGGTAAACTACAGTATAATATGTGTTATACTCAGGGTATAAACAGTATAATGTGTGGTATACTCAGGTAGACTATAGTATAATGTGTGGTATACTCAGGGTAGACTACAGTATAATGTGTGGTTAACTCAGGGTAAACTACAGTATAATATGTGTTATACTCAGGGTAGTACAGTATAATGTGGGTAACTACAGGGTTATAATGTGGCTTGGTATACAGTATAATATAATGTGGTAACTCAGGGTAGACTACAGTATAATGTGTGGTATACTCAGGGTAGACTACAGTATAATGTACTCAGGGTAGACTACAGTATAATGTGGTATACTCAGGGTAGACTACAGTATAATGTGTGGTTACTCAGGGTAGACTACAGTATAATGTGTGGTATACTCAGGGTAGACTACAGTATAATGTGTGGTATACTCAGGGTAGACTACAGTATAATGTGTGGTAACTCAGGGTAGACTACAGTATAATGTGTGGTATAACTCAGGGTAACTACAGTATAATGTGGTAACTCAGGGTAACTACAGTATAATGTGTGGTATACTCAGGGTAGACTACAGTATAATGTGTGGTATACTCAGGGTAGACTACAGTATAATGTGTGTATACTCAGGGTAGACTACAGTATAATGTGTGGTATACTCAGGGTAAACTACAGTATAATGTGTGGTATAACTCAGGGTAGACTACAGTATAATGTGGTTAACTCAGGGTAGACTACAGTATAATGTGTGGTATACTCAGGGTAGACTACAGTATAATGTGTGGTATACTCAGGGTAAACTACAGTATAATGTGTGGTATACTCAGGGTAAACTACAGTATAATGTGTGGTTAACTCAGGGTAGACTACAGTATAATGTGTGGTATACTCAGGGTAAACTACAGTATAATGTGGTATACTCAGGGTATACTCAGGGTAGACTACAGTATAATGTGTGGTATACTCAGGGTAGACTACAGTATAATGTGTGGTATACTCAGGGTAGACTACAGTATAATGTGTGGTTAACTCAGGGTAGACTACAGTATAATGTGTGGTATACTCAGGGTAAACTACAGTATAATGTGTGGTATACTCAGGGTAGACTACAGTATAATGTGTGGTATACTCAGGGTAGACTACAGTATAATGTGTGGTATACTCAGGGTAGACTACAGTATAATGTGTGGTATACTCAGGGTAGACTACAGTATAATGTGTGGTTAACTCAGGGTAGACTACAGTATAATGTGTGGTATACTCAGGGTAGACTACAGTATAATGTGTGGTATACTCAGGGTAGACTACAGTATAATGTGTGGTATACTCAGGGTAGACTACAGTATAATGTGTGGTATACTCAGGGTAGACTACAGTATAATGTGTGGTTAACTCAGGGTAGACTACAGTATAATGTGTGGTATACTCAGGGTAGACTACAGTATAATGTTGGTATACTCAGGGTAGACTACAGTATAATGTGTGGTATACTCAGGGTAGACTACAGTATAATGTGTGGTATACTCAGGGTAAACTACAGTATAATGTGTGGTATACTCAGGGTAGACTACAGTATAATGTATGGTATACTCAGGGTAGACTACATTATAATATGTGGTATACTCAGGTAGACTACAGTATAATGTGTGGTATACTCAGGGTAGACTACAGTATAATGTGTGTTAACTCAGGGTTAGACTACAGTATAATGTGTGTTAACTCAGGGTAGACTACAGTATAATGTGTGGTATACTCAGGGTAGACTACAGTATAATGTGTGGTATACTCAGGGTAGACTACAGTATAATGTGTGGTATACTCAGGGTATAAACAGTATAATGTATGGTTAACTCAGGGTAGACTACAGTATAATGTGTGGTATACTCAGGGTAAACTACAGTATAATGTGTGGTATACTCAGGGTAGACTACAGTATAATGTGTGGTATACTCAGGGTAGACTACAGTATAATGTGTGGTATACTCAGGGTAGACTACAGTATAATGTGTGGTATACTCAGGGTAGACTACAGTATAATGTGTGGTATACTCAGGGTAGACTACAGTATAATGTGTGGTATACTCAGGGTAGACTACAGTATAATGTGTGGTATACTCAGGGTAGACTACAGTATAATGTGTGGTTAACTCAGGGTAGACTACAGTATAATGTGTGGTATACTACAGTATAATGTGTAGGGTAAACTACAGTATAATGTGTGGTATACTCAGGGTAGACTACAGTATAATGTGTGGTTAACTCAGGGTAAACTACAGTATAATGTGTGGTATACTCAGGGTAGACTACAGTATAATGTGTGGTATACTCAGGGTAGACTACAGTATAATGTGTGGTATACTCAGGGTAGACTACAGTATAATGTGTGGTATACTCAGGGTAGACTACAGTATAATGTGTGGTATACTCAGGGTAGACTACAGTATAATGT
>NW_027040442.1:0-84446 GCF_034236695.1 Oncorhynchus nerka
GAGATGTTTGGTCTGATTGGGTTTTGTAAGTGTTTTATGTTTCAAATAGGATCTGGAGATGTTTGGCCCAGGTGATTTGTAAGCTTTATTTTTGATAATGTTTTTGTCAACTGTTGGTATTGGCCTCCACCCTATATGTCCTTTTAGTGTAGTTTTTGGTGCTAAATTAGCACCAGAGGAGGGATTTGTGGGAGCAAGATGTACATATAGGGAGAAACTTAATACTGTACCACAAGAGAAAGATACACTTAGAGTGCATTTGCCATTCTGGTCAAATGCATTGTCTATTGTATAGGACAGGAGGCCAGAGTAAGGCCATGAGAGCATAGGACAGCTGGACATACCAAGGTCAGAGGGACATACAAAGGAGGGGGTCAGCCCTCCTATCAGCCAAATGACCTATGGATGGACTATAGACATAGGGCATATATTTTTAGGACATGAAGAGAAGAGACACATAGTCTACGAGTCCTAATAAGGACAGACATACCAAAGACCACACCAAGCTGAACATAAGGGGCCCATAGGATAAGATGGGCATGTATATTTTTGGGACATGAAGAGGTCCTGTCACCATTATAACTTGACTGGAAGCAGATATGGGCGTTATTGGGCGTGAACAAGCAGGAAGCACATATTGAAAGATAATGGTGGCAGATGGACTGAGGGAAGTAACTTCATTTGCATGTGGGATGGACTCATATGTTATATGTGTATAAATCAGAGCCAGTGCTCTGGAAAAGTGTGTGTTCCGCAGACCATCTAGGCTTCTGATATGTTTGTATTAAAAGCCTATATTGAATTCACACGTTCTTGTAAGTGTTATATTTTGTAACGATCCTCCATGACAACACACACACACTGGACACACACACACACACATACACAACACATACTGGACACACACACACACACACACACTGGACATTCAGTCACACACTAGACACACACACACACACACACACACACACTGGACAGACACTACACAAACACACTACACACACACACACTGGACCCTCACACACACTGGAAACATACACACACTGGACTCACACACACACTGGAAACACACACACACTGGACACACACACACTGGACTCACACACACACACACACACACACACACACACACATACTGGAAATTCATACTTCAACACATTATCCTCATCAACACATCATCCTCATCAACACATCATCCTCATCAACACATCATCCCCATCAACACATCATCCTCATCATATCTCAACACATCATCCTCATCAACACATCATCCTCATCATATCTCAACACATTATCCTCATCAACACATCATCCTCATCAACACATCATCCTCATCATACATCAACACATCATCCTCATCATATCTCAACACATCATCCTCATCATACCTCAACACATCATCCTCATCATAACTCAACACATCATCCTCATCATAACTCAACACATCATCCTCATCAACACATCATCCTCATCATATCTCAACACATCATCCTCATCATACCTCAACACATCATCCTCATCATAACTCAACACATCATCCTCATCATATCTCAACACATCATCCTCATCAACACATCATCCTCATCATATCTCAACACATTATCCTCATCAACACATCATCCTCATCAACACATCATCCTCATCATACATCAACACATCATCCTCATCATATCTCAACACATCATCCTCATCATACCTCAACACATCATCCTCATCATAACTCAACACATCATCCTCATCATAACTCAACACATCATCCTCATCAACACATCATCCTCATCAACACATCATCCTCATCATAACTCAACACATCATCCTCATCATAACTCAACACATCATCCTCATCAACACATCATCCTCATCATAACTCAACACATCATCCTCATCAACACATCATCCTCATCATACATCATCCTCATCATAACTCAACACATCATCCTCATCATAACTCAACACATCATCCTCATCAACACATCATCCTCATCATACATCATCCTCATCATAACTCAACACATCATCCTCATCATAACTCAACACATCATCCTCATCAACACATCATCCTCATCATACATCATCCTCATCATAACTCAACACATCATCCTCTTCATATCTCAACACATCATCCTCATCATAACTCAACACATCATCCTCATCATAACTCAACACATCATCCTCATAACTCAAAACATCATCCTCATCATCATCCTCAACACATCATCCTCATCATAACTCAACACATCATCCTCATCAACACATCATCTTCATCATAACTCAACACATCATCCTCATCAAACTCAACACATCATCCTCATCAACACATCATCTCATCATCATCAACACATCATCCTCATCATAACTCAACACATCATCCTCATCATACCTCAACACATCATCCTCATCATAACTAAACATATCATCCTCATAAACACATCATCCTCATCATAACTCAACACATTATCCTCATCAACACATCATCCTCATCAACACATCATCCTCATCAACACATCATCCTCATCAACACATCATCCCCATCAACACATCATCCTCATCATATCTCAACACATCATCCTCATCAACACATCATCCTCATCATATCTCAACACATTATCCTCATCAACACATCATCCTCATCAACACATCATCCTCATCATACATCAACACATCATCCTCATCATATCTCAACACATCATCCTCATCATACCTCAACACATCATCCTCATCATAACTCAACACATCATCCTCATCATAACTCAACACATCATCCTCATCAACACATCATCCTCATCAACACATCATCCTCATCATAACTCAACACATCATCCTCATCATAACTCAACACATCATCCTCATCAACACATCATCCTCATCATAACTCAACACATCATCCTCATCATAACTCAACACATCATCCTCATCATAACTCAACACATCATCCTCATCAACACATCATCCTCATCATACATCATCCTCATCATAACTCAACACATCATCCTCTTCATATCTCAACACATCATCCTCATCATAACTCAACACATCATCCTCATCATAACTCAACACATCATCCTCATCATAACTCAACACATCATCCTCATCATAACTCAAAACATCATCCTCATCAACACATCATCCTCATCATACATCATCCTCATCATAACTCAACACATCATCCTCATCAACACATCATCTTCATCATAACTCAACATATCATCCTCATCAAACTTCAACACATCATCCTCATCAACACATCATCCTCATCATCAACACATCATCCTCATCATAACTCAACACATCATCCTCATCATAACTCAACACATCATCCTCATCATACCTCAACACATCATCCTCATCATAACTAAACATATCATCCTCATAAACACATCATCCTCATCATAACTCAACACATCATCCTCATCAACACATCATCCTCATCAACACATCATCCTCATCAACACATCATCCTCATCAACACATCATCCTCATCAACACATCATCCTCATCACATCAACACATCATCCTCATCATATCTCAACACATCATCCTCATCATACCTCAACACATCATCCTCATCACTCAACACATCATCCTCATCATAACTCAACACATCATCCTCATCAACACATCAACACATCATCCTCATCATACTCAACACATCATCCTCATCATACCTCAACACATCATCCTAATCATAACTCAACATATCATCCTCATCAACACATCATCCTCATCATACCTCACATCATCCTCATCCTTCAACACATCATCATCATCATACCTCAACACATCATCCTAATCATACCTCAACACATCATCCTCGTCATACCTCAACACATCTTCCTCATCATAACTCAACACATCATCCTCATCATATCTCAATATATCATCCTCATCATACATCATCCTCATCATAACTCAACACGTCATCTTCATCATAACTCAACACATCATCCTCATCAACACATCATCCTCATCATACCTCAACACATCATCCTCATCATACCTCAACACATCATCCTCATCATACATCAACACATCATCCTCCTCATACCTCAACACATCATCCTCGTCATACCTCAACACATCTTCCTCATCATAACTCAACACATCATCCTCATCATATCTCAACACATCATCCTCATCATACCTCAACACATCATCCTCATCAACACATCATCCTCATCATATCTCAACACATCATCCTCATCACACATCATCCTCATCATACATCATCCTCATCATACCTCAACACATCATCCTCATCATACATCATCCTCATCATATCTCAACACATCATCCTCATCAACACATCATCCTCATCATACATCAACACATCATCCTCATCATACCTCAACATATCATCCTCATCAACACATCATCCTCATCATACCTCAACACATCATCCTCATCAACACATCATCCTCATCATATCTCAACACATCATCCTCATCAACACATCATCCTCATCATACATCAACACATCATCGTCATCATACATCAACACATCATCCTCATCAACACATCATCCTCATCATACCTCAACATATCATCCTCATCAACACATCATCCTCATCATAACTCAACACATCATCCTCATCATACATCATCCTCATCATAACTCAACACATCATCCTCTTCATATCTCAACACATCATCCTCATCATAACTCAACACATCATCCTCATCATAACTCAACACATCATCCTCATCATAACTCAACACATCATCCTCATCACTCAACACATCATCCTCATCATAACTCAACACATCATCCTCATCATAACTCAACACATCATCCTCATCATAACTCAATACATCATCCTCATCATAACTCAACACATCATCCTCATCATAACTCAACACATCATCCTCATCAACACATCATCTTCATCATAACTCAACATATCATCCTCATCATACTTCAACACATCATCCTCATCAACATCATCCTCATCATCCTCATCAACTCATCATCCTCATCATAACTCAACACATCATCCTCATCATAACTCAACACATCATCCTCATCATACCTCAACACATCATCCTCATCAACTCATCATCCTCATCACCTCAACACATCATCCTCATCATAACTCAACATATCATCCTCATAAACACATCATCCTCCTCATACCTCAACACATCATCCTCATCATACCTCAACACATCATCTCTCACTCAACACATCATCCTCATCATATCTCAACACATCATCCTCATCATAACTCAACACATCATCCTCATCATACATCATCCTCATCATAACTCACATCATCTTCATCATAACTTCATCATCCTCATCAACACATCATCCTCATCATAACTCAACACATCATCCTCATCATACCTCAACACATCATCCTCATCATACCTCAACACATCATCCTCATCATACATCAACACATCATCCTATCATACCTCAACGCATCTTCCTCATCATACCTCAACACATCATCCTCATCATATCTCAACACATCATCCTCATCATACCTCAACACATCATCCTCATCAACACATCATCCTCATCATACATCAACACATCATCCTCATCATACCTCAACACATCATCCTCATCAACACATCATCCTCATCATAACTCAACACATCATCCTCATCATCCTCAACACATCATCCTCATCATAACTCAACACATCATCCTCATCATATCTCAACACATCATCCTCATCATAACTCAACACATCATCCTCATCACTCAACACATCATCCTCATCATAACTCAACACATCATCCTCATCATAACTCAACACATCATCCTCATCAATCACTCAACACATCATCCTCATCATAACTCAACACATCATCCTCATCATACCTCAACACATCATCCTCATCATACCTCAACACATCATCCTCATCATACATCAACACATCATCCTCCTCATACCTCAACGCATCTTCCTCATCATACCTCAACACATCATCCTCATCATATCTCAACACATCATCCTCATCATACCTCAACACATCATCCTCATCAACACATCATCCTCATCATACATCAACACATCATCCTCATCATACCTCAACACATCATCCTCATCAACACATCATCCTCATCATAACTCAACACATCATCCTCATCAACACATCATCCTCATCATACATCATCCTCATCATAACTCAACACATCATCCTCATCATATCTCAACACATCATCCTCATCATAACTCAACACATCATCCTCATCATAACTCAACACATCATCCTCATCATAACTCAACACATCATCCTCATCATAACTCAACACATCATCCTCATCAACACATCATCCTCATCATACATCATCCTCATCATAACTCAACACATCATCCTCATCATAACTCAACACATCATCCTCATCAACACATCATCTTCATCATAACTCAACATATCATCCTCATCAACACATCATCCTCATCATCCTCATCAACACATCATCCTCATCATAACTCAACACATAATCCTCATCATACCTCAACACATCATCCTCATCAACACATCATCCTCATCAACACATCATCCTCATCATCCTCATCAACACATCATCCTCATCATAACTCAACATATCATCCTCATAAACACATCATCATCATCATACCTCAACACATCATCCTAATCATAACTCAACATATCATCCTCATAAACACATCATCCTCCTCATACCTCAAAACATCATCCTCATCATACCTCAACACATCTTCCTCATCATAACTCAACACATCATCCTCATCATATCTCAACACATCATCCTCATCATACCTCAACACATCATCCTCATCATACATCATCCTCATCATAACTCAACACGTCATCTTCATCATAACTCAACACATCATCCTCATCAACACATCATCCTCATCATAACTCAACACATCATCCTCATCAACACATCATCCTCATCATACCTCAACACATCATCCTCATCATACATCAACACATCATCCTCATCATACATCAACACATCATCCTCCTCATACCTCAACACATCATCCTCATCATACATCAACATATCATCCTCCTCATACCTCAACACATCATCCTCGTCATACCTCAACACATCTTCCTCATCATAACTCAACACATCATCCTCATCATATCTCAACACATCATCCTCATCATACCTCAACACATCATCCTCATCAACACATCATCCTCATCATATCTCAACACATCATCCTCATCAACACATCATCCTCATCATACATCAACACATCATCCTCATCATACCTCAACACATCATCCTCATCAACACATCATCCTCATCATACCTCAACTGTTCGCTGCTCTGGCCCCCAATGGTGGAACAAACTCCCTCACGACGCCAGGACAGCGGAGTCAATCACCACCTTCCGGAGACACCTGAAACCCCACCTCTTTAAGGAATACCTAGGATAGGATAAAGTAATCCTTCTCACCCCCCTTAAAAGATTTAGATGCACTATTGTAAAGTGGCTGTTCCACTGGATGTCATAAGGTGAAATGCACCAATTTGTAAGTCGCTCTGGATAAGAGCGTCTGCTAAATGACTTAAATGTAAATGTAAACACATCATCCTCATCATACCTCAACACATCATCCTCATCAACACATCATCTCTCATATCTCAACACATCATCCTCTCAACACATCATCCTCATCATACATCAACACATCATCCTCATCAACACATCATCCTCATCATACCTCAACACATCATCCTCATCAACACATCATCCTCATCATAGCTCAACACATCATCCTCATCAACACATCATCCTCATCATACCTCAACATATCATCCTCATCAACACATCATCCTCATCATAGATCATCACATCATCCTCATCAACACATCATCCTCATCATAGATCATCACATCATCCTCATCAACACATCATCCTCATCATACATCCTCATCACATCATCCTCATCAACACATCATCCTCATCATAGATCATCACATCATCCTCATCAACACATCATCCTCATCATAGCTCAACACATCATCCTCATCATCACATCATCCTCATCAACACATCATCCTCATCATCAACACATCATCCTCATCATATCTCAACACATCATCCTCATCAACACATCATCCTCATCAACACATCATCCTCATCATACCTCAACACATCATCCTCATCATATCTCAACACATCATCCTCATCAACACATCATCCTCATCAACACATCATCCTCATCATATCTCAACACATCATCCTCATCAACACATCATCCTCATCAACACATCATCCTCATCATAGATCATCACATCATCCTCATCAACACATCATCCTCATCATACCTCAACATATCATCCTCATCAACACATCATCCTCATCATAGATCATCACATCATCTTTATCACCAACATCATTGACATCATCATCATTGAATGTATAAACCTGTTCAGATGCAGTAATCAGTATATGATCATCGTCCTCTGACTTATCCTCTTCCTCCTCTTCCTCTTGTTGTATTGGGTCTGCCATGCTTGAAGGAGTCAAAAATATATATAAAAATAATTGTGTATTTAATAATACATAAATAAATACATTATAATAATATATAACAATTCATATTTTAAAAATGTATTAATAATAAAAACTAAAAATGCTTTTTTTAAACAGTTCATGTATAATATATTAACATATCAATATATCCTAACTCACTGTTTGGACTTTAGGGAAATGGGTGTCTGTTGCTTGTTGACTAAAACTGTTTTCCTGCAGAGTCATGGACTTTAGGGAAATGGGTGTCTGTTGCTTGTTGACTATAACTGTTTTCCTGCAGAGTCATGGACTTTAGGGAAATGGGTGTCTGTTGCTTGTTGACTATAACTGTTTTCCTGCAGAGTCATGGACTTTAGGGAAATGGGTGTCTGTTGCTTGTTGACTAAAACTGTTTTCCTGCAGAGTCATGGACTTTAGGGAAATGGGTGTCTGTTGCTTGTTGACTAAAACTGTTTTCCTGCAGAGTCATGGACTTTAGGGAAATGGGTGTCTGTTGCTTGTTGACTAAAACTGTTTTCCTGCAGAGTCATGGACTTTAGGGAAATGGGTGTCTGTTGCTTGTTGACTAAAACTGTTTTCCTGCAGAGTCATGGACTTTAGGGAAATGGGTGTCTGTTGCTTGTTGACTATAACTGTTTCCTGCAGAGTCATGGACTTTAGGAAATGGGTGTCTGTTGCTTGTTGACTAAAACTGTTTTCCTGCAGAGTCATGGACTTTAGGGAAATGGGTGTCTGTTGCTTGTTGACTATAACTGTTTTCCTGCAGAGTCATGGACTTTAGGGAAATGGGTGTCTGTTGCTTGTTGACTAAAACTGTTTTCCTGCAGAGTCATGGACTTTAGGGAAATGGGTGTCTGTTGCTTGTTGACTATAACTGTTTCCTGCAGAGTCATGGACTTTAGGGAAATGGGTGTCTGTTGCTTGTTGACTAAAACTGTTTTCCTGCAGAGTCATGGACTTTAGGGAAATGGGTGTCTCTGCTTGTTGACTAAAACTGTTTTCCTGCAGAGTCATGGACTTTAGGGAAATGGGTGTCTGTTGCTTGTTGACTAAAACTGTTTTCCTGCAGAGTCATGGACTTTAGGGAAATGGGTGTCTGTTGCTTGTTGACTAAAACTGTTTTCCTGCAGAGTCATGGACTTTAGGGAAATGGGTGTCTGTTGCTTGTTGACTAAAACTGTTTTCCTGCAGAGTCATGGACTTTAGGGAAATGGGTGTCTGTTGCTTGTTGACTAAAACTGTTTTCCTGCAGAGTCATGGACTTTAGGGAAATGGGTGTCTGTTGCTTGTTGACTAAAACTGTTTTCCTGCAGAGTCATGGACTTTAGGGAAATGGGTGTCTGTTGCTTGTTGACTAAAACTGTTTTCCTGCAGAGTCATGGACTTTAGGGAAATGGGTGTCTGTTGCTTGTTGACTAAAACTGTTTTCCTGCAGAGTCATGGACTTTAGGGAAATGGGTGTCTGTTGCTTGTTGACTAAAACTGTTTTCCTGCAGAGTCATGGACTTTAGGGAAATGGGTGTCTGTTGCTTGTTGACTAAAACTGTTTTCCTGCAGAGTCATGGACTTTAGGGAAATGGGTGTCTGTTGCTTGTTGACTAAAACTGTTTTCCTGCAGAGTCATGGACTTTAGGGAAATGGGTGTCTGTTGCTTGTTGACTAAAACTGTTTTCCTGCAGAGTCATGGACTTTAGGGAAATGGGTGTCTGTTGCTTGTTGACTAAAACTGTTTTCCTGCAGAGTCATGGACTTTAGGAAATGGGTGTCTGTTGCTTGTTGACTAAAACTGTTTTCCTGCAGAGTCATGGACTTTAGGGAAATGGGTGTCTGTTGCTTGTTGACTAAAACTGTTTTCCTGCAGAGTCATGGACTTTAGGGAAATGGGTGTCTGTTGCTTGTTGACTAAAACTGTTTTCCTGCAGAGTCATGGACTTTAGGGAAATGGGTGTCTGTTGCTTGTTGACTAAAACTGTTTTCCTGCAGAGTCATGGACTTTAGGGAAATGGGTGTCTGTTGCTTGTTGACTAAAACTGTTTTCCTGCAGAGTCATGGACTTTAGGGAAATGGGTGTCTGTTGCTTGTTGACTAAAACTGTTTTCCTGCAGAGTCATGGACTTTAGGGAAATGGGTGTCTGTTGCTTGTTGACTAAAACTGTTTTCCTGCAGAGTCATGGACTTTAGGGAAATGGGTGTCTGTTGCTTGTTGACTAAAACTGTTTTCCTGCAGAGTCATGGGCCTACTTCTTGGATAGAATCAGGCACTGTCTGAGTCTGAAACAATTTTATTAAAACATTTAAATCTTTAACATAGTTCTTTAAAAGTAATAACTATATAATACAGGCCTTAGTCATGGACTTTAGGGAAATGGTTCTTCTTCACTATAACAATTCTGTTGGGGTGTGTTTTGGTTTTATCCTCTATAACAATCACTTCTGTTGGGGTGTTGGTTCTTTATCTCTATAACAATCACTTCTGTTGGGGTGTTGGTTCTTTATCCTCTATAACAATCACTTCTGTTGGGGTGTTGGTTCTTTACTATAACAATCACTTCTGTTGGGGTGTTGGTTCTATAACAATCACTTCTGTTGGGGTGTTGGTTCTTTATCCTCTATAACAATCACTTCTGTTGGGGTGTTGGTTCTTTACCCTCTATAACAATCACTTCTGTTGGGGTGTTGGTTCTTTACCCTCTATAACAATCACTTCTGTTGGGGTGTTGGTTCTTTATCCTCTATAACAATCACTTCTGTTGGGGTGTTGGTTCTTTACCCTCTATAACAATCACTTCTGTTGGGGTGTTGGTTCTTTATCCTCTATAACAATCACTTCTGTTGGGGTGTTGGTTCTTTACCCTCTATAACAATCACTTCTGTTGGGGTGTTGGTTCTTTATCTATAACAATCACTTCTGTTGGGGTGTTGGTTCTTTACCCTCTATAACAATCACTTCTGTTGGGGTGTTGGTTCTTTACCCTCTATAACAATCACTTCTGTTGGGGTGTTGGTTCTTTACCCTCTATAACAATCACTTCTGTTGGGGTGTTGGTTCTTTACCCTCTATAACAATCACTTCTGTTGGGGTGTTGGTTCTTTATCCTCTATAACAATCACTTCTGTTGGGGTGTTGGTTCTTTATCTATAACAATCACTTCTGTTGGGCTGTTGGTTCTTGATCCACATCCATTACTTCAGGTAGCTCCTTTGTAAATGTAGGATAACCTTTATAGATTGACATAATATTACAATATACATTTTTACTTAAAAATGCAGATCATTTACATAGAATTAAACATTTTACTGTATTGTATTATATGTCATTCAATCTAAAAAAAAGTCTGCAGAAACCAAATATTTGAACAATGTTAAATATTTGAAAAAAAAACTTCTTAGTTCTTAGAAAGAGCGATAATATTACAGATACAGTCCACACACACACACACACACACACACACACACACACACACACACACACACACACACACACACTACAAAATGTCAAGTAATTGTTTTCTATAACTGTGAACATCCACTAGGTGGAGCCAGTTATCCTCTCTTGATTAGAGCCTTTGCATCGTTCTGAGTCACTTTGAGACATAAAACTGACGTTTGTTTGGTTAAAACAGTCAGATAAATACATATGTGGATTGAGTCCATTCTTGTGTAAGAAAATTAAATAATAATCAACACATCTCATTAAATATATACTATATCATTTGACATTATTAAAAACATTAATTTATAATGTACAACATAAAAATATATATAAATATGCATAGTTAGATAAAAACCTTCATATGGGAAATTCAACTCACCTTCAAATATCTGCATGACATTCCTAGGAGTCTCTTTAGATGTGTCTTCTGGTCCTCTGTTTTAGTGGTGGACTGAGACATCTCTAGGAGTCTCTATAGATGTATGTCTTCAGGTCTTCTGGTCCTCTGTTGGCTGTTTTAGTGGTGGACTGAGACATCTCTAGGAGTCTCTATAGATGTATGTTCTCAGGTCTTCTGGTCCTCTGTTTTTTAATGGTGAACTGAGACATCCCACTCCACTTTTATGGGGTCAAATTGATCTGTTTAGGTCAGCATTTTAAAAGGGGTCCATCTTAAATAATATCATTACCCCCTTTTTTTATTGACTGAGATACACACTGGACAGTCCATCCCCGGATATCCTAGGATGACCCCCCTGAGGACTCCTTTTAAAAGGTTAAAGGTTAGACAGGTTTAAAACAGTTGTTTCAATGACACACCATACACACACACACACACACCCCAACAAACCATTGTTTCTTGAATAGATAAAGAGAGAGATATGAACAGATCGGGAGACAGACAGAGACAGAGATTTCATTAAAGTGAGTCGTCTTCCACTATTAAAGTAACCAGTGATTCTATGTACAGTACAGAGGGCAGCAGCCTCTAAGGTGCAGGGTTGAGTAACCAGTTATTCCATGTCTATGTACAGAGGGCAGCAGTCTCTAAGGTGCAGGGTTGAGTAACCAGGTGGTGGCCGACTAGTGATGGCTGTTTAACAGTCTAATGGCCTTGAGATAGAAGCTGTTTTTCAGTCTCTCGGTCCCAGCTTTGATGCACCTGTACTGACCTCACCTTCTGGATGATAGTGGGGTGAACAGGCAGTGACTCGGGTGGTAATGATCTTATTGGCCTTCCTGTGACATCAGGTGCTGTAGGTGTCCTGGAGGGCAGGCAGTGTGCCCACGGTGATGCAGTAGGCAGACCGCACCACCCTCTGGTTGTGTTTCGGAGGATGCATGGCTCTCGACAGTCGCCTCTACCGAGTCCATATGGGAATTAGGACAAGACTGTAACTACCAATTGGAGAAAAAGGGGGTAAAAAAATATATTATTAAAAATATAGTATTTGCAAATGAGTTATGACAGCAAGGTATGTGATGGTCAAAGTTCACATTTTAAGTTTAAACCATTTCCATTTGAATTGTTTGCCAACTGCAGATGGAGGCAGGGAGTTCCATAGTCTGGGAGCTGCCCTGGAGAGGTGAAGGTTGGGGTTGGAGACGATGAGAGAACCAGCAGTGGAAGACCTGAGGTGACCCAGTGGTGGGGGAAGTAGTTCTCCTGATCACCAAGGTCAGCAGGGAATGGGGGCTTTCACATCATGTAGTCTAATGGAGGGGATCACATCATGTAGTCTAATGGAGGGGATCACATCATGTAGTCCCATGGAGGGGATCACATCATGTAGGCTAATGGAGGGGATCACATCATGTAGTCTAATGGAGGGGATCACATCATGTAGTCTAATGGAGGGGATCACATCATGTAGTCCAACGGAGGGGATCACATCATGTAGTCTAATGGAGGGGATCACATCATGTAGTCTAATGGAGGGGATCACATCATGTAGTCTAATGGAGGGGATCACATCATGTAGTCTAATGGAGGGGATCACATCATGTAGTCTAATGGAGGGGATCACATCATGTAGTCTAATGGAGGGGATCACATCATGTAGTCTAATGGAGGGGATCACATCATGTAGTCTAATGGAGGGGATCACATCATGTAGTCTAATGGAGGGATCACATCATGTAGTCATAGGGATCACATCATGGATGGGGATCACATCATGTAGTCTAATGGAGGGGATCACATCATGTAGTCTAATGGAGGGGATCACATCATGTAGTCTAATGGAGGGGATCACATCATGTAGTCTAATGGGGGATCACATCATGTAGTCCCATGGAGGGATCACATCATGTAGTCCCATGGAGGGGATCACATCATGTAGTCTAATGGAGGGGATCACATCATGTAGTCTAATGGAGGGGATCACATCATGTAGTCCCATGGAGGGAATCACATCATGTAGTCCCATGGAGGGGATCACATCATGTAGTCCCATGGAGGGGATCATATCATGTAGTCCCATGGAGGGGATCACATCATGTAGTCCCATGGAGGGGATCACATCATGTAGTCTAATGGAGGGGATCACATCATGTAGTCTAATGGAGGGGATCACATCATGTAGTCCCATGGAGGGGATCACATCATGTAGTCCCATGGAGGGGATCACATCATGTAGTCTAATGGAGGGGATCACATCATGTAGTCTAATGGAGGGGATCACATCATGTAGTCCCATGGGGGGATCACATCATGTAGTCCCATGGAGGGGATCACATCATGTAGTCCCATGGAGGGGATCACATCATGTAGTCTAATGGAGGGAATCACATCATGGAGGGATCACATCATGTGGTCTAATGGAGGGGATCACATCATGTAGTCTAATGGAGGGGATCACATCATGTAGTCTAATGGAGGGGATCACATCATGTAGTCTAATGGAGGGGATCACATCATGTAGTCCCATGGAGGGGATCACATCATGTAGTCCCATGGAGGGGATCACATCATGTAGTCCCATGGAGGGGATCACATCATGTAGTCTAATGGAGGGGATCACATCATGTAGTCTAATGGAGGGGATCACATCATGTAGTCCCATGGAGGGGATCACATCATGTAGTCTAATGGAGGGGATCACATCATGTAGTCTAATGGAGGGGATCACATCATGTAGTCCCATGGAGGGGATCACATCATGTGGAGGGGAGTCATGTAGTAATGGAGGGGATCACATCATGTAGTCTAATGGAGGGGATCACATCATGTAGTCTAATGGAGGGGATCACATCATGTAGTCTAATGGAGGGGATCACATCATGTAGTCTAATGGAGGGGATCACATCATGTAGTCAGGGGATCACATCATGTAGTCTAATGGGGGGATCACATCATGTAGTCTAATGGAGGGGATCACATCATGTAGTCTAATGGAGGGGATCACATCATGTAGTCTAATGGAGGGGATCACATCATGTAGTCTAATGGAGGGATCACATCATGTAGTCCCATGGAGGGAATCACATCATGTAGTCCCATGGAGGGATCACATCATGTAGTCCCATGGAGGGGATCACATCATGTAGTCTAATGGAGGGGATCACATCATGTAGTCTAATGGAGGGGATCACATCATGTAGTCCCATGGAGGGGATCACATCATGTAGTCCCATGGAGGGGATCACATCATGTAGTCCCATGGGGGGATCACATCATGTAGTCCCATGGAGGGGATCACATCATGTAGTCTAATGGAGGGGATCACATCATGTAGTCCCATGGGGGATCACATCATGTAGTCTAATGGAGGGGATCACATCATGTAGTCCCATGGAGGGGATCACATCATGTAGTCTAATGGAGGGGATCACATCATGTAGTCCCATGGAGGGGATCACATCATGTAGTCCCATGGAGGGGATCACATCATGTAGTCTAATGGAGGGGATCACATCATGTAGTCTAATGGAGGGGATCACATCATGTAGTCTAATGGAGGGGATCACATCATGTAGTCCCATGGAGGGAATCACATCATGTAGTCCCATGGAGGGGATCACATCATGTAGTCCCATGGAGGGATCATATCATGTAGTCTGATGGAGGGGATCACATCATGTAGTCCCATTGGGGGGATCACATCATGTAGTCCCATGGAGGGGATCACATCATGTAGTCCCATGGGGGATCACATCATGTAGTCTAATGGAGGGGATCACATCATGTAGTCCCATGGAGGGGATCACATCATGTAGTCCCATGGAGGGATCACATCATGTAGTCTAATGGAGGGGATCACATCATGTAGTCCTAATGGAGGGGATCACATCATGTAGTCTAATGGAGGGGATCACATCATGTAGTCCCATGGAGGATCACATCATGGATGGGGATCACATCATGTAGTCTAATGGAGGGGATCACATCATGTAGTCTAATGGAGGGGATCACATCATGTAGTCTAATGGAGGGGATCACATCATGTAGTCTAATGGAGGGGATCACATCATGTAGTCTAATGGAGGGGATCACATCATGTAGTCCCATGGAGGGAATCACATCATGTAGTCTAATGGAGGGGATCACATCATGTAGTCTAATGGAGGGGATCACATCATGTAGTCCCATGGAGGGGATCACATCATGTAGTCCCATGGAGGGAATCACTAGTCCTGAACTCAAAAGAAATATAAAATACTTTTTAATCAGACATTTTCAAGTCAAATGACAAAAATGTAACTGTAAAAAATGGTGAATGACCGTCACAGCCTCTAATAAACAGTTACTGATCAGAATGTTTTCTTGCTGACATCACAACACAGGCTGTCATTGGAAAATACATACAATGAAAAGGAAACCAGTAAATGTGGGATCACATGGCTGCAGGCTGGAAATAGAGTGTCTTCACAGACCTTCTGGAAGTGGTGACCTGGGACAACTGGGGGAAACCACATGTTCAGACACAGCAGCAATGATCCAACCCTGAGATCGGATTGAGAGAAAACCACTCAGCATTGAGGAGAGAGGTATTTATATATATACATATAGAGGTATTTATATATATACATATAGAGGTATTTAACACGTTATGGGCTTATCTTTGAAAGACTGTCCCCTTACAGCAGCTAGGGGGTCTTATCATTGAAAGACTGTCCCCTTACAGCAGCTAGGGGGTCTTATCATTGAAAGACTGTCCCCATACAGCAACTAGGGGGTCTTATAATTTTAAGACTGTCCCCTTACAGCAGCTAGGGGGTCTTATCATTGAAAGACTGTCCACTTACAGCAGCTAGGGGGTCTTATCATTGAAAGACTGTCCCCTTACAGCAGCTAGGGGGTCTTATCATTGAAAGACTGTACCCTTACAGCAGCTAGGGGGTCTTATCATTGAAAGACTGTCCCTTACAGCAGCTAGGGGTCTTATCATTGAAAGACTGTCCCCTTACAGCAGCTAGGGGGTCTTATCATTGAAAGACTGTCCCCTTACAGCAGCTAGGGGGTCTTATCATTGAAAGACTGTACCCATACAGCAGCTAGGGTGTCTTATCATTGAAAGACTGTCCCCGTACAGCAGCTAGGGGGTCTTATCATTGAAAGACTGTCCCTGTACAGCAGCTAGGGGGTCTTATCATTGAAAGACTGTCCCCTTACAGCAGCTAGGGGGTCTTATCATTGAAAGACTGTCCCCGTACAGCAGCTAGGGGGTCTTATCATTGAAAGACTGTCCCCTTACAGCAGCTAGGGGGTCTTATCATTGAAAGACTGTCCCCTTACAGCAGCTAGGGGGTCTTATCATTGAAAGACTGTCCCCTTACAGCAGCTAGGGGTCTTATCATTGAAAGACTGTCCCCTTACAGCAGCTAGGGGGTCTTATCATTGAAAGACTGTCCCCGTACAGCAGCTAGGGGGTCTTATCATTGAAAGACTGTCCCCATACAGCAGCTAGGGGGTCTTATAATTTTAAGACTGTCCCCTTACAGCAGCTAGGGGGTCTTATCATTGAAAGACTGTCCACTTACAGCAGCTAGGGAGTCTTATCATTGAAAGACTGTCCCCTTACAGCAGCTAGGGGGTCTTATCATTGAAAGACTGTACCCTTACAGCAGCTAGGGGGTCTTATCATTGAAAGACTGTCCCCGTACAGCAGCTAGGGGGTCTTATCATTGAAAGACTGTCCCCTTACAGCAGCTAGGGGGTCTTATCATTGAAAGACTGTCCCCTTACAGCACCTAGGGGGTCTTATCATTGAAAGACTGTCCCCATACAGCAACTAGGGGGTCTTATAATTTTAAGACTGTCCCCTTACAGCAGCTAGGGGGTCTTATCATTGAAAGACTGTCCACTTACAGCAGCTAGGGGGTCTTATCATTGAAAGACTGTCCCCTTACAGCAGCTAGGGGGTCTTATCATTGAAAGACTGTACCCTTACAGCAGCTAGGGGGTCTTATCATTGAAAGACTGTCCCCGTACAGCAGCTAGGGGGTCTTATCATTGAAAGACTGTCCCCTTACAGCAGCTAGGGGGTCTTATCATTGAAAGACTGTCCCCTTACAGCAGCTAGGGGGTCTTATCATTGAAAGACTGTACCCATACAGCAGCTAGGGTGTCTTATCATTGAAAGACTGTCCCCGTACAGCAGCTAGGGGGTCTTATCATTGAAAGACTGTCCCTGTACAGCAGCTAGGGGGTCTTATCATTGAAAGACTGTCCCCTTACAGCAGCTAGGGGGTCTTATCATTGAAAGACTGTCCCCGTACAGCAGCTAGGGGGTCTTATCATTGAAAGACTGTCCCCGTACAGCAGCTAGGGGGTCTTATCATTGAAAGACTGTCCCCTTACAGCAGCTAGGGGTCTTATCATTGAAAGACTGTCCCCTTACAGCAGCTAGGGGTCTTATCATTGAAAGACTGTCCCCTTACAGCAGCTAGGGGTCTTATCATTGAAAGACTGTCCCCTTACAGCAGCTAGGGGTCTTATCATTGAAAGACTGTCCCCGTACAGCAGCTGGGGTCTTATCATTGAAAGACTGTCCCCATACAGCAGCTAGGGGGTCTTATAATTTTAAGACTGTCCCCTTACAGCAGCTAGGGGGTCTTATCATTGAAAGACTGTCCACTTACAGCAGCTAGGGAGTCTTATCATTGAAAGACTGTCCCCTTACAGCAGCTAGGGGGTCTTATCATTGAAAGACTGTACCCTTACAGCAGCTAGGGGGTCTTATCATTGAAAGACTGTCCCCATCACAGCAGCTAGGGGTCTTATCATTGAAAGACTGTCCCCTTACAGCAGCTGGGGGTCTTATCATTGAAAGACTGTCCCCTTACAGCAGCTAGGGGTCTTATCATTGAAAGACTGTCCCCATACAGCAGCTAGGGTGTCTTATCATTGAAAGACTGTCCCCATACAGCAGCTAGGTGGGGTCTTATCATTGAAAGACTGTCCCCATACAGCAGCTAGGGGTCTTATCATTGAAAGACTGTCCCCTTACAGCAGCTAGGGGTCTTATCATTGAAAGACTGTCCCCATACAGCAGCTAGGGGTCTTATCATTGAAAGACTGTCCCCTTACAGCAGCTAGGGGGTCTTATCATTGAAAGACTGTCCCCGTACAGCAGCTAGGGGGTCTTATCATTGAAAGACTGTCCCCGTACAGCAGCTAGGGGGTCTTATCATTGAAAGACTGTCCCCTTACAGCAGCTAGGGGATTTTATCATTGAAAGACTGTCCCCTTACAGCAGCTAGGGGGTCTTATCATTGAAAGACTGTCCCCTTACAGCAGCTAGGGGGTCTTATCATTGAAAGACTGTATACACACCTTTTGTGCCGATGGTGGACATCTTGGATGGCTCATCTTGACTGCACTGCACAGGGCAACATATTACACGGTCGTAATTTCCATAATACTGAGTACCTTCATCTTGACAAATTGACACAAACAATGTACTGAACACAGTACCGGTTTCTCAGCTCACAATAACGTTGGATACCAGCCGCCACCGATAAACCAACAGAAGAAGGTGCTGGAGTGACAGCCTGTCCCCATACACCGGTATACAGTGTCCTTTGTCCCCACGCCTGTTGGGCATTGTTTTCCCACAGTTCTGTTAATGAAGGGGTCAAGTGGCGGAATTGAAGGATGATGTCTTTTACTTAAATCAAACTCAGTCAGGGGCCTGGAAGATGGAGGTCCTGTCCCCATACACCAGGTGGGGGTCCAGTTCCCCATACAGCAGGTGGGGGTCCTGTTCCCATACACCAGGTGGGGGTCCTGTTCCCATACACCAGTGTGGGGTCCTGTCCCCATACAGCAGGTGGGGGTCCTGTCCCCATACAGCAGGTGGGGGTCCTGTCCCCATACACCATGTGGGGGTCCTGTCCCCATACACCATGTGGGGGTCCTGTTCCCATACACCATGTGGGGTCCTGTCCCCATACACCATGTGGGGGTCCTGTCCCCATACACCATGTGGGGGTCCTGTTCCCATACACCATGTGGGGGTCCTGTTCCCATACACCATGTGGGGTTCCTGTCCCCATACAGTAGTTGGGGGTCCTGTCCCCATACAGCAGGTGGGGGTCCTGTCCCCATACACCAGGTGGGGGTCCTGTTCCCATACACCATGTGGGGTCCTGTCCCCATACAACATGTGGGGTCCTGTCCCCATACAGCAGTTGGGGTCCTGTTCCCATACACCATGTGGGGTCCTGTCCCCATACAACATGTGGGGTCCTGTCCCCATACACTATGTGGGGGTCCTGTTCCCATACAGCAGGTGGGGGTCCTGTTCCCATACACCATGTGGGGTCCTGTCCCCATACACCATGTGGGGTCCTGTCCCCATACACCATGTGGGTTCCTGTCCCCATACACCATGTGGGGTCCTGCCCCCATACAGCAGGTGGGGGTCCTGTCCCCATACAGCAGGTGGGGGTCCTGTTCCCATACACCATGTGGGGTCCTGTCCCGATACACCATGTGGGGTCCTGTCCCCATACACCATGTGGGGTCCTGTCCCCATACACCATGTGGGGGTCCTGTCCCCATACAGCAGGTGGGGGTCCTGTTCCCATACAGCAGTTGGGGGTCCTGTTCCCATACACCATGTGGGGGTCCTGTCCCCATACAGCAGGTGGGGGTTCTGTTCCCATACAGCAGGTGGGGGTCCTGTTCCCATACACCATGTGGGGGTCCTGTTCCCATACAGCAGGTGGAGGTCCTGTTCCCATACACCATGTGGGGTCCTGTCCCCATACACCATGTGGGGTCCTGTCCCCATACACCATGTGGGTTCCTGTCCCCATACACCATGTGGGGTCCTGCCCCCATACAGCAGGTGGGGGTCCTGTCCCCATACAGCAGGTGGGGGTCCTGTTCCCATACACCATGTGGGGTCCTGTCCCGATACACCATGTGGGGTCCTGTCCCCATACACCATGTGGGGTCCTGTCCCCATACACCATGTGGGGGTCCTGTCCCCATACAGCAGGTGGGGGTCCTGTTCCCATACAGCAGTTGGGGGTCCTGTTCCCATACACCATGTGGGGGTCCTGTCCCCATACAGCAGGTGGGGGTTCTGTTCCCATACAGCAGGTGGGGGTCCTGTTCCCATACACCATGTGGGGGTCCTGTTCCCATACAGCAGGTGGAGGTCCTGTTCCCATACACCATGTGGGGGTCCTGTCCCCATACAGCAGGTGGGGGTCCTGTTCCCATACAGCAGTTGGGGGTCCTGTTCCCATACACCATGTGGGGGTCCTGTCCCCATACAGCAGGTGGGGGTCCTGTTCCCATACAGCAGGTGGGGGTCATGTCCCCATACAGCAGGTGGGGGTCCTGTTCCCATACAGCTTACTAAAAACTGAGCGCTGGTTTAAACTCTGGTTTGGAACCAATCGGGTCAAAACATTGGCTAGCTACAACATGTAATAATTGACCAGAGGTAATTGACATTAGCTAGCTACAACATGTAATCATTGACCAGAGGTAATTGACATTAGCTAGCTGAAATTAGCCAGTTAGCTAGCAAACATTCCTTGACATTCTTCTCCCTAATGAATTCAGAACAGGGACTACGACTTAGCAGGAGTTTGTTCTGTACATTTCGAGAAACTGTAGTTGTTTTCCAGTAAGTGTTGTTGTGTAGCTACCAGTCTGTCCTGGAATGGAATGTTGATGTGGGTGGTAGTAGCTGTTCAGAACCGTTCCAGAACGGAATGTTGACGTGGATAGAAGAAGCTGTTCAGGGAACGTTCCAGAATGGAATGTGGATGTGGGTGGTAGTAGTCATGCTGAAGTTATTGATACAAATAGGGCACCAGTTCCTCCAGGAACCATTTATGATAAGGATGTTTAAAATATGAACCCATTGATTAGTAAAGGTTAAAATATGAAACCATTGATTAGGAAGGTTAAAATATGAAACCATAGATTAGGAAAGGTTAAAATATGAAACCATTGATTAGGAAAGGTTAAAATATGAACCCATTGATTAGTAAAGGTTAAAATAGGAACCCATTGATTAGTAAAGGTTAAAATATGAAACCATTGCTTAGGAAAGGTTAAAATAGGAACCCATTGATTAGGAAAGGTTAAAATATGAAACCATTGATTAGGAAAGGTTAAAATATGAAACCACGTTATATTGTATTATTTTATAGTCAGAAAAATATAATTGAATTTAGCAGAATAAAATAGAAAGGATATTTTTCTCATTCTGGTGTGTTCAGATGAAGTGTTGTGTGTTTTATGTTGAGCATAAGAGTGATAATTTGAAACAGTTAAAATAGGAACCCATTGATTAGTAAAGGTTAAAATAGGAACCCATTGATTAGTAAAGGTTAAAATATGAAACCATTGATCATTTGAAACAGTTAAAATATGAACCCATTGATTAGTAAAGGTTAAAATAGGAACCCATTGATTAGTAAAGGTTAAAATATGAAACCATTGATTAGTAAAGGTTAAAATATGAACCCATTGATTAGTAAAGGTTAAAATATGAAACCATTGATTAGTAAAGGTTAAAATATGAACCCATTGATTAGTAAAGGTTAAAATAGGAACCCATTGATTAGTAAAGGTTAAAATATGAAACCATTGATTAGTAAAGGTTAAAATAGGAACCCATTGATTAGTAAAGGTTAAAATATGAAACCATTGATTAGTAAAGGTTAAAATATGAACCCATTGATTGGTAAAGGTTCAAATAGGAACCCATTGATTAGTAAAGGTTAAAATAGGAACCCATTGATTAGAAAAGGTTAAAATATGAAACCATTGATTAGGAAAGGTTAAAATATGAAACCATAGATTAGGAAAGGTTAAAATATGAAACCATTGATTATGAAAGGTTAAAATATGAAACCATTGATTAGGAAAGGTTAAAATATGAAACCATTGATTAGGAAAGGTTAAAATATGAAACCATTGATTAGGAAAGGTTAAAATATGAAACCATTGATTAGGAAAGGTTCCCAGAGCAACTCTAAAGATGAAAAGTTTCTTGTTAGAATCTTTTTTACATTTCAACAAATTAAATCCCAAATTCTTTTTTTTCTCCTAAAAAAATGGTAACCTTTATTTAACTAGGCAAGTCCGTTTTAAGAACACATTCTTATTTACAATGACGGCCTACCACGGCCAAACCTGGACGACGCTGGGCCAATTGTGCACTGCCCTATGGGACTCCCAGTCACGGCCGGTTGGGATACAGCCTGGATTCTTAGTGTGTTCTTCTGAAATAGATTTTCCTCATGTCATGTTTCTTTACACCTGTCTAAAATAAATAATATAGTTATTGTGATGGTGTAGAATTTATTACATGGATTTATTAGACTTTTTAAAATGTAAAACAAAGGTCTGTGTATCAGCTTGTAGGATATGAGTGGAATCCAGGAGATGCTTCATGTGTTGATGTTGATTAAGGGTCAATTACCATGAGACTGTCAGTCTGCATGACAATGACCGGCTGACAAAATGTCATGATCGACACAGCCCTAGGTGACATCAATAAGGGATCATAGCTTTCACCTGGATTCACCTGGTCAGTCTGTTATGGAAAAAACAGGTTTTCCTAATGTTTTGTACACAGTGTATATCATGTGTATATAATAAACAAACTTGAACTGAGAAGGGAAGGGGAGGGCAGCCAGAAAGGGAGGGAAGGGGAGGGCAGCCAGAAAGGGAGGGAAGGGGGAGGGGAGGGCAGCCAGAAAGGGAGGGAAGGGGGAGGGCAGCCAGAAAGGGAGGGAAGGGGGAGGGCAGCCAGAAAGGTAGGGAAGGGGAGGGCAGCCAGAAAGGGAGGGAAGGGGAGGGCAGCCAGAAAGAGGGCAGCCAGAAAGGTAGGGAAGGGGGAGGGCAGCCAGGAAGGGAGGGAAGGGGAGGGCAGCCAGAAAGGGAGGGAAGGGGAGGGCAGCCAGAAAGGTAGGGAAGGGGGAGGGCAGCCAGAAAGGTAGGGAAGGGGAGGGCAGCCAGAAAGGGAGGGAAGGGGGAGGGCAGCCAGAAAGGGAGGGAAGGGGAGGGCAGCCAGAAAGGTAGGGAAGGGGAGGGCAGCCAGAAAGGGAGGGAAGGGGGAGGGCAGCCAGAAAGGTAGGGAAGGGGAGGACAGCCAGAAAGGTAGGGAAGGGGAGGGCAGCCAGAAAGGTTGGGAAGGGGGAGGGCAGCCAGGAAGGGAGGGAAGGGGAGGGCAGCCAGAAAGTGAGGGAAGGGGAGGACAGCCAGAAAGGTAGGGAAGGGGAGGGCAGCCAGAAAGGTAGGGAAGGGGAGGGCAGCCAGGAAGGGAGGGAAGGGGAGGGCAGCCAGGAAGGGAGGGAAGGGGGAGGGCAGCCAGGAAGGGAGGGAAGGGGAGGGCAGCCAGGAAGGGAGGGAAGGGGGAGGGCAGCCAGGAAGGGAGGGAAGGGGGAGGGCAGCCAGAAAGGGAGGGGAAATGAATGAACAACAGATTTGTGGTTAGATTGTAGGTGAACAAAACATGAAAATTACATAGGCCCTTAAATGATGTGTCCTCAAATATTATGTCATCTAAAAATCTCACATCAACTGGTAGAACTGACCAATGAAATTAATCATAGAGGTTGTATAATTTCATTCTACAGGTCCATTGTTCTACAGAACTGATATGGCAGGCGAAAACCTGAGGTGGGATATTTTTGATGTGGGGTACTTTTCTATTGAATGCCTATACAGTATGTATTTGGACCATATTGCTGTTCCTATGGCTTCCACTATATGTCAACAGTCTTTAGACATTGTTTCAGGCTTGTATTATGAAAAATGAGGAAGAATGAGACCATTCTTTCAGTGGACTCTAGAATGAACAAGAGCTGTTTTGAGCGCATGACCGATTGTGCGCCGTTCGTTCTTCTCCTTTCTATTGAAGACCCGATTGTCCGGTTGAAATATTATCGATTATTTAGACAATAGACAACCTGCGGATTAATTATAAACATTGTTTGACATGTTTCAATGAACTTTACTGGTACTATTTGGATGTATGCGTCTGCATGTCGTGACCACCTTTGAGCCAGTGGATTACTGAACAAAACGCGCCAATAAATCTGAGTTTTTGGGACATAAAGAGGAACTTTTTCGAACATAACAAACATTTATTGTGTAAGGGAACTCTTGTGAGTGCAACCATATGAAGATCATCAAAGTTAAGTGATTAATTTTATCGCTATTTCTGACTTTTATCGTTCCTTTACTTGGTTAAATGTTTGTATGCTTTAGTAAGCAGGGCGCTGTCCTCAGATAATCGCATGGTGTGCTTTCGCCGTAAAGCCTTTTTGAAATCTGACAAAGCGGCTGGATTAACAAGAAGTTCATCTTTAAGCCGATGTATAACACTTGTATTTCTATTAATATTTAATTGGACTATTTTTGTATTTTGCATCTACTGAGGCATTTCAACAGTGGCAGAGCAACAGGTAGTCAGGGAGACATGCACTTAAACACATCCCCTACATTCATCTAGAAATATAACAGGATTTATTCAATTCTTTTTTACTTCATTCAAAATATAAATTTGGAGTTTATTCTCAAAATATTGCCACTTTTTAAAGCACTATCAAAAATGTTTGACTTCATTATCAAAATTATATTTCAAGTTCATTCTTAAAATATTGTCATTTTATTTTCAAAATATTGCCACTTTCTTCACATATTGTAACTTTTTAAAGTCCTATCATGCAAAGAATTATAATTCAAGTTCCACTACCTTTCCCTGTTAATTTCATTTTCGCTTCACGTCGGCCTAATACTCCTCTAGAGCTTAGAATGTCTTATCAAAATCTATATGGGCTGCATGATGCATAAGAAGAGATTACCATGACTCAAAAGTCTTGTGAAATTTGACTCCGGTGTGGCAGTAATAAAGTCACCACTACAGCCCAACACAGGCCCAAAATAAGTCACCACAACACCACAACAGCCCAACACAGGCCCAAAATAAGTTAAGCTACCACAGTATCCCCTTGACCTTTTTGGATTGGAAAACTAAAGCGATACACCAGACAAGGCACAGAGACAGCAACAGAAGAATAGGATATGATAGAGAGAGACACCAGACAAGACACAGAGACAGCAACAGAAGAATAGGATATGATAGAGAGAGACACCAGACAAGACACAGAGACAGCAACAGAATAGGATATGATGGAGAGAGACACCAGACAAGACACGGAGACAGCAACAGAAGAATAGGATATGATAGAGAGAGACACCAGACAAGACACAGAGACAGCAACAGAAGAATAGGATATGATAGAGAGAGACACAGACAAGACAAGACACAGAAGAATAGGAGAGACAGACAAGCAGACAGAATAGGATATGATGGAGAGAAACACCAGACAAGACACGGAGACAGCAACAGAAGAATAGGATGTGATGAGAGAGAAAGTTTGGCTCATTGGACAGGTCAGAGTCCATGTTTGAAGTTGTTGAGGGTTTTTGACAAAACACTGGTGTTATATTCATGGATTAAGCTGTTGAAATTCCATCCCGGACCCCCCTACTGCCTATGGGCTAAGCCACCAATGTCTTCAAATCCTAGGGGAAAGAGGAGCTGCTTCCCCCAGAGAGAGAGGAGCTGCTATCCATGGGGAGAGAGGAGCTGCTACCCCTGGTGGGAGAGGAACTGCTACTCCTGGTTAGAGAGGAGCTGCTACCCCTGGGGTGAGAGGAGCTGGGAGGAGCTGCTACCCCTGGGGAGAGAGGAGCTGCTACTCCTGGTGAGAGAGGAGCTGCTACCCCTGGGGAGAGAGGAGCTGCAACCAGGAGAGACTGCGACCCTGCTCGGGAAGAGCTTAACGATTGGTGTTTGCTGGGGCACATTTGGCAGGACCTTCAGTGATGAAGACTGCTGAACATATGTTTCACAATATGCCATGGCCGTCTCAGTCACCAGGTCTCAACACAATTGAACACAACCATCAACAAAACACCAAATGATGGAATTTCTTGTGGAATAATGATGTCACATCCCTCCAATAGAGTTCCAGACAGTTGTAGAATGTATTCCAAGGCACATTGTAAGAGCTGTAAAAAGAGAGGGAGGGAGAGAGAACAGGCAGAACCTGATATGTAAATGAGCAGAGCAAACAAAAGCAACTTTCGACGACCGAATGATCATTCAGACTCTGTTTCTATTGAGAGATAAAAGGTAAGACAACGATTGTTATGTGTATTCATATAGTTGATGATATTGTTATGTGTATTCATATAGTTGATGATATTGTTGTGTGTATTCATATAGTTGATGAAATTGTTATGTGTATTCATATAGTTGATGATATTGTTATGTGTATTCATATAGTTGATGATATTGTTATGTGTATTCATATAGTTGATGATATTGTTATGTGTATTCATATAGTTGATGATATTGTTATGTGTATTCATATAGTTGATGATATTGTTATGTGTATTCATATAGTTGATGATATTGTTATGTGTATTCATATAGTTGATGATATTGTTATGTGTATTCATATAGTTGATGATATTGTTATGTGTATTCATATAGTTGATGATATTGTTATGTGTATTCATATAGTTGATGATATTGTTATTTCTGGTGGACAGTGTTATAATAGTCCTGGTGGACAGTGTTATAATAGTCCAGGGTGATACTGGATCTCTCTGTATCTTAAATGTTTTTGATATAAATTAGATGCGTGGGGTGAATTTGTTCTGTGCCCATCTGTGTTTCCCAGGGTGATCGCTCCTACACTATATAGAATCTAAAAGGGTTCTTTGGCTGTCCCCATAGGAGAACCCTTTGTAGAACACTTTTTGGTACTAGGTAGAACCCTTTTGGGTTCAATGAAGAACCCTTTCCACAGAGTGTTCTACATGGAAGCCAGAAGGGTTCTCCTGGAACCCAAAATAATCTCCTATGGGGACAGACGGAGGACCTGTTTGGAACCCTTTAGTCTATCAGTGTCTATAGACCAGGGTGATCTCCTACTGTATCATAGGTCTATAGACCAGGGTGATCTCCTACTGTATCATAGGTCTATAGACCAGGGTGATCTCCTACTGTATCATAGGTCTATAGACCAGGGTGATCTCCTACTGTATCATAGGTCTATAGACCAGGGTGATCTCCTACTGTATCATAGGTCTATAGACCAGGGTGATCTCCTACTGTATCATAGGTCTATAGACCAGGGTGATCTCCTACTGTATCATAGGTCTATAGACCAGGGTGATCTCCTACTGTATCATAGGTCTATAGACCAGGGTGATCTCCTACTGTATCATAGGTCTATAGACCAGGGTGATCTCCTACTGTATCATAGGTCTATAGACCAGGGTGATCTCCTACTGTATCATAGGTCTATAGACCAGGGTGATCTCCTACTGGATCATAGGTCTATGGACCAGGGTGATCTCCTACTGTATCATAGGTCTATGGACCAGGCTGATCTCCTACTGTATCATAGGTCTATAGACCAGGGTGATCTCCTACTGTATCATAGGTCTATAGACCAGGGTGATCTCCTACTGTATCATAGGTCTATAGACCAGGGTGATCTCCTACTGTATCATAGGTCTATAGACCAGGGTGATCTCCTACTGTATCATAGGTCTATAGACCAGGGTGATCTCCTACTGTATCATAGGTCTATAGACCAGGGTGATCTCCTACTGTATCATAGGTCTATAGACCAGGGTGATCTCCTACTGTATCATAGGTCTATAGACCAGGGTGATCTCCTACTGTATCATAGGTCTATAGACCAGGGTGATCTCCTACTGTATCATAGGTCTATAGACCAGGGTGATCTCCTACTGTATCATAGGTCTATAGACCAGGGTGATCTCCTACTGTATCATAGGTCTATAGACCAGGGTGATCTCCTACTGTATCATAGGTCTATGGACCAGGGTGATCTCCTACTGTATCATAGGTCTATAGACCAGGGTGATCTCCTACTGTATCATAGGTCTATGGACCAGGGTGATCTCCTACTGTATCATAGGTCTATGGACCAGGGTGATCTCCTACTGTATCATAGGTCTATAGACCAGGGTGATCTCCTACTGTATCATAGGTCTATAGACCAGGGTGATCTCCTACTGTATCATAGGTCTATAGACCAGGGTGATCTCCTACTGTATCATAGGTCTATAGACCAGGGTGATCTCCTACTGTATCATAGGTCTATAGACCAGGGTGATCTCCTACTGTATCATAGGTCTATAGACCAGGGTGATCTCCTACTGTATCATAGGTCTATAGACCAGGGTGATCTCCTACTGTATCATAGGTCTATAGACCAGGGTGATCTCCTACTGTATCATAGGTCTATAGACCAGGGTGATCTCCTACTGTATCATAGGTCTATAGACCAGGGTGATCTCCTACTGTATCATAGGTCTATAGACCAGGGTGATCTCCTACTGTATCATAGGTCTATAGACCAGGGTGATCTCCTACTGTATCATAGGTCTATAGACCAGGGTGATCTCCTACTGTATCATAGGTCTATAGACCAGGGTGATCTCCTACTGTATCATAGGTCTATAGACCAGGGTGATCTCCTACTGTATCATAGGTCTATAGACCAGGGTGATCTCCTACTGTATCATAGGTCTATAGACCAGGGTGATCTCCTACTGTATCATAGGTCTATAGACCAGGGTGATCTCCTACTGTATCATAGGTCTATAGACCAGGGTGATCTCCTACTGTATCATAGGTCTATAGACCAGGGTGATCTCCTACTGTATCATAGGTCTATAGACCAGGGTGATCTCCTACTGTATCATAGGTCTATAGACCAGGGTGATCTCCTACTGTATCATAGGTCTATAGACCAGGGTGATCTCCTACTGTATCATAGGTCTATAGACCAGGGTGATCTCCTACTGTATCATAGGTCTATAGACCAGGGTGATCTCCTACTGTATCATAGGTCTATAGACCAGGGTGATCTCCTACTGTATCATAGGTCTATAGACCAGGGTGATCTCCTACTGTATCATAGGTCTATAGACCAGGGTGATCTCCTACTGTATCATAGGTCTATAGACCAGGGTGATCTCCTACTGTATCATAGGTCTATAGACCAGGGTGATCTCCTACTGTATCATAGGTCTATAGACCAGGGTGATCTCCTACTGTATCATAGGTCTATAGACCAGGGTGATCTCCTACTGTATCATAGGTCTATAGACCAGGGTGATCTCCTACTGTATCATAGGTCTATAGACCAGGGTGATCTCCTACTGTATCATAGGTCTATAGACCAGGGTGATCTCCTACTGTATCATAGGTCTATAGACCAGGGTGTCTATGTATCATAGGTCTATAGACCAGGGTGATCTCCTACTGTATCATAGGTCTATAGACCAGGGTGATCTCCTACTGTATCATAGGTCTATAGACCAGGGTGATCTCCTACTGTATCATAGGTCTATAGACCAGGGTGATCTCCTACTGTATCATAGGTCTATAGACCAGGGTGATCTCCTACTGTATCATAGGTCTATAGACCAGGGTGATCTCCTACTGTATCATAGGTCTATAGACCAGGGTGATCTCCTACTGTATCATAGGTCTATAGACCAGGGTGATCTCCTACTGTATCATAGGTCTATAGACCAGGGTGATCTCCTACTGTATCATAGGTCTATAGACCAGGGTGATCTCCTACTGTATCATAGGTCTATAGACCAGGGTGATCTCCTACTGTATCATAGGTCTATAGACCAGGGTGATCTCCTACTGTATCATAGGTCTATAGACCAGGGTGATCTCCTACTGTATCATAGGTCTATAGACCAGGGTGATCTCCTACTGTATCATAGGTCTATAGACCAGGGTGATCTCCTACTGTATCATAGGTCTATAGACCAGGGTGATCTCCTACTGTATCATAGGTCTATAGACCAGGGTGATCTCCTACTGTATCATAGGTCTATAGACCAGGGTGATCTCCTACTGTATCATAGGTCTATAGACCAGGGTGATCTCCTACTGTATCATAGGTCTATAGACCAGGGTGATCTCCTACTGTATCATAGGTCTATAGACCAGGGTGATCTCCTACTGTATCATAGGTCTATAGACCAGGGTGATCTCCTACTGTATCATAGGTCTATAGACCAGGGTGATCTCCTACTGTATCATAGGTCTATAGACCAGGGTGATCTCCTACTGTATCATAGGTCTATAGACCAGGGTGATCTCCTACTGTATCATAGGTCTATAGACCAGGGTGATCTCCTACTGTATCATAGGTCTATAGACCAGGGTGATCTCCTACTGTATCATAGGTCTATAGACCAGGGTGATCTCCTACTGTATCATAGGTCTATAGACCAGGGTGATCTCCTACTGTATCATAGGTCTATAGACCAGGGTGATCTCCTACTGTATCATAGGTCTATAGACCAGGGTGATCTCCTACTGTATCATAGGTCTATAGACCAGGGTGATCTCCTACTGTATCATAGGTCTATAGACCAGGGTGATCTCCTACTGTATCATAGGTCTATAGACCAGGGTGATCTCCTACTGTATCATAGGTCTATAGACCAGGGTGATCTCCTACTGTATCATAGGTCTATAGACCAGGGTGATCTCCTACTGTATCATAGGTCTATAGACCAGGGTGATCTCCTACTGTATCATAGGTCTATAGACCAGGGTGATCTCCTACTGTATCATAGGTCTATAGACCAGGGTGATCTCCTACTGTATCATAGGTCTATAGACCAGGGTGATCTCCTACTGTATCATAGGTCTATAGACCAGGGTGATCTCCTACTGTATCATAGGTCTATAGACCAGGGTGATCTCCTACTGTATCATAGGTCTATAGACCAGGGTGATCTCCTACTGTATCATAGGTCTATGGACCAGGGTGATCTCCTACTGTATCATAGGTCTATAGACCAGGGTGATCTCCTACTGTATCATAGGTCTATAGACCAGGGTGATCTCCTACTGTATCATAGGTCTATAGACCAGGGTGATCTCCTACTGTATCATAGGTCTATAGACCAGGGTGATCTCCTACTGTATCATAGGTCTATGGACCAGGGTGATCTCCTACTGTATCATAGGTCTATAGACCAGGGTGATCTCCTACTGTATCATAGGTCTATAGACCAGGGTGATCTCCTACTGTATCATAGGTCTATAGACCAGGGTGATCTCCTACTGTATCATAGGTCTATAGACCAGGGTGATCTCCTACTGTATCATAGGTCTATAGACCAGGGTGATCTCCTACTGTATCATAGGTCTATAGACCAGGGTGATCTCCTACTGTATCATAGGTCTATAGACCAGGGTGATCTCCTACTGTATCATAGGTCTATAGACCAGGGTGATCTCCTACTGTATCATAGGTCTATAGACCAGGGTGATCTCCTACTGTATCATAGGTCTATAGACCAGGGTGATCTCCTACTGTATCATAGGTCTATAGACCAGGGTGATCTCCTACTGTATCATAGGTCTATAGACCAGGGTGATCTCCTACTGTATCATAGGTCTATAGACCAGGGTGATCTCCTACTGGATCATAGGTCTATGGACCAGGGTGATCTCCTACTGTATCATAGGTCTATAGACCAGGGTGATCTCCTACTGTATCATAGGTCTATAGGATTTTCTTCAGAAAACTCAACAAGCAGCAAACACATGTTTTTTCTTGTTATTATTCTTTTCACTCAGTGTGAAAGAGAGACAAATACATATTGTGGAAAGCCTAACAACAAATAACACTTCCTCAAAACAGGTTGTGTGTATTCATTAGTGGCAACCGTAGCAAAAAGTTTGGCAACATAATCCATTTAGGTCACGTTGTACAGCATTTGGAGTAAACTGTTTATGCAACATTTTAAAACTGTTGGCTGTGGAGTAAACTAATGAATACAACCCAAGCTGTTGAAACGTGAACGTTAACACTATTTATACTGATACTGGGTTAACACTATTTATACTGATACTGGGTTAACACTATTTATACTGATACTGGGTTAACACGATTTATACTGATACTGGGTTAACACTGTTTATACTGATACTGGGTTAACCCTATTGATACTGATACTGGGTTAACACTATTTATACCGATACTGGGTTAACACTATTGATACTGATTCTGGGTTAACACTATTTATACTGATACTGATATTGGGTTAACCCTATTGATACTGATACTGGGTTAACACTATTGATACTGATACTGGGTTAACACTATTTATACTGATACTGGCTCATCACTATTGATACTAATACTGGGTTAACACTATTTATACTGATACTGGGTTAACACAATTTATACTCATACTGGGATAACACTATTTATACTGATACTGGGTTAACACTGTTTAAACTGGGTTAACCCTGTTTATACTGATACTGGGTTAACCCTATTTATACTGATACTGGGTTAACACTATTGATACTGATACTGGGTTAACCCTATTTATACTGATACTGGGTTAACACTATTTATACTGATACTGGGTTAACACTATACCACAGGCTGTTTATATACTGGGTTAACCCTGTTTATACTGATACAGGTTAACCCTATTTATACTGACACTGGGTTAACATTATTTATACTAGGTTAACACTGTTTATACTGATACTGGGTTAACACTATTTAAACTGATACTGAGTTTACCCTGTTTATACTGATACTGATACTGGGTTAACACTATTTATACTGATACTGTGTTAACACTATTGATACTGATACTGGGTTAACACTATTTATACTGATACTGGGTTAACACTGTTTATACTGATACTGGGTTAACCCTATTGATACTGATACTGGGTTAACACTGTTTATACTGATACTGGGTTAACACTATTGATACTGATACTGGGTTAACACTATTTAAACTGATACTGAGTTTACCCTATTGATACTGATACTGGGTTAACCCTATTGATACTGATACTGGGTTAACCCTATTGATACTGATACTGATACTGGGTTAACACTATTTATACTGATACTGATACTGGGTTAACCCTATTGATACTGATACTGGGTTAACCCTATTGATACTGATACTGGGTTAACAGTATTTATACTGATACTGATACTGGGTTAACCCTATTGATACTGATACTGGGTTAACCCTATTGATACTGATACTGGGTTAACACTATTTATACACAGGCTGATACTGATACTGGGTTAACACTATTTATACTGATACTGATACTGGGTTAACCCTATTTATAGCACCAGGTTAACTGATACTGATACTGGGTTAACCCTATTGATACTGATACTGGGTTAACACTATTTATACTGATACTGATACTGGGTTAACACTATTGATACTGATACTGCGTTAACCCTGTTTATACTGATACTGGGTTAACACTATTGATATTGATGCACAGGATACTGTTTTCCTTTTACTGGGTTCACTGCCCCGCTGTTTGTTTGCTACAATGTTAATACCACAGGCTGTTTATACTGATACTGGGTTAACACTACAATATTAATACCACAGGCTGTTTATACTGATACTGGGTTAACACTACAATATTAATACCACAGGCTGTTTATACTGATACTGGGTTAACACTACAATATTAATACCACAGGCTGTTTATACTGATACTGGGTTAACACTACAATATTAATACCACAGGCTGTTTATACTGATACTGGGTTAACACTACAATATTAATCACTGTTTATACTGATACTGGAGAATCCAATGTTACCAGGCTAACAGGCTGTTTATACTGATACTGGGTTAACACTACAATATTAATACCACAGGCTGCCCAACATCCATTGAACATAGAGACACAATTATATGATGGAAAGTGTTTTTGTATAATATCAGTAAGTGTTGATTTGAGTTGTCTTCTGGTTTCAGAGTTGGGAGATAACCAGTCCCTGTCTCAGAGTTGGGAGATAACCTGTCCCTGTCTCAGAGTTGGGAGATAACCAGTCCCTGTCTCAGAGTTGGGAGATAACCAGTCCCTGTCTCAGAGTTGGGAGATAACCAGTCCCTGTCTCAGAGTTGGGAGATAACCAGTCCCTGTCTCAGAGTTGGGAGATAACCAGTCCCTGTCTCAGAGTTGGGAGATAACCAGTCCCTGTCTCAGAGTTGGGAGATAACCAGTCCCTGTCTCAGAGTTGGGAGATTACCAGTCCCAGTTTAAATCACCATGACAACCATGTCATTATTTCTCCAGAGCAGCAAGGGAATCTAGAGACTTGATACTGATTCTGGGTTAAACCTTTGTAGAATCACAATCACCTTTATTCACCAAGTACATTTGCATATACAGATGTAGGATCTCAATTTGAGCCAGTTTACTACAGCAGGAAAATATTCCTGCAGCAAAAGGAAATGTGAATTATTATGTGAATTATAATTAAAGGACATTTTCGTAGGGTTTGATACATTTTTTGTTAGGGAAACTCAAGTCTGAAATTTCTAAATGGAAATTACAAACTTCAGAAGCTATTTTTTAAATCTCAAATACACTACAAGTTGATATGGTGCTGCTAGTGATAGTTCAGAGATACATTACAAGTTGATATGGTGCTGCTAGTGATAGTTCAGAGATACATTACAAGTTGATATGGTGCTGCTAGTGATAGTTCAGAGATACACTACAAGTTACTGGGAAGACGCTATCCGATGCGGTGCAGCCAACGGGTTTCTCCACGCATCGCGCCCGACAGAAACAAACATCTTTCTGGTAAGAAGAGTGGCGGGGGCGTATGCCTCATGACTAACGAGACATGGTGTGATGAAAGAAACATACAGGAACTCAAATCCTTCTGTTCACCTGATTTAGAATTCCTCACAATCAAATGTAGACCGCATTATCTTCCAAGAGAATTCTCTTCGATTATAATCACAGCCGTATATATCCCCCAAGCAGACACATCGATGGCTCTGAACGAACTTTATTTAACTCTTTGCAAACTGGAAACCATTTATCCGGAGGCTGCATTCATTGTAGCTGGGGATTTTAACAAAGCTAATCTGAAAACAAGACTCCCTAAATTTTATCAGCATATCGATTGCGCAACCAGGGGTGGTAAAACCTTGGATCATTGTTACTCTAACTTCCGCGATGCATATAAGGCCCTGCCCCGCCCCCCTTTCGGAAAAGCTGACCACGACTCCATTTTGTTGATCCCTGCCTACAGGCAGAAACTAAAACAAGAGGCTCCCATGCTGAGGTCTGTCCAACGCTGGTCCGACCAAGCTGATTCCACATTCCAAGACTGCTTCCATCACGTGGACTGGGACATGTTTCGTATTGCGTCAGATAACAATATTGACGAATACGCTGATTCGGTGTGCGAGTTCATTAGAACGCGCGTTGAAGATGTCGTTCCCATAGCAACGATAAAAACATTCCCTAACCAGAAACCGTGGATTGATAGCAGCATTCGCGTGAAACTGAAAGCGCGAACCACTGCTTTTAATCAGGGCAAGGTGTCTGGCAACATGACCGATTACAAACAGTGCAGCTATTCCCTCCGCAAGGCTATTAAACAAGCTAGCGTCAGTACAGAGACAAAGTAGAATCTCAATTCAACGGCTCAGACACAAGAGGCATGTGGCAGGGTCTACAGTCAATCACGGACTACAAGAAGAAACCCAGCCCAGTCACGGACCAGGATGTCTTGCTCCCAGGCAGACTAAATAACTTTTTTGCCCGCTTTGAGGACAATACAGTGCCACTGACACGGCCTGCAAGGAAAACATGCGGCCTCTCCTTCACTGCAGCCGAGGTGAGTAAGACATTTAAACGTGTTAACCCTCGCAAGGCTGCAGGCCCAGACGGCATCCCCAGCCGCGCCCTCAGAGCATGCGCAGACCAGCTGGCCGGGGTGTTTACGGACATATTCAATCAATCCCTATACCAGTCTGCTGTTCCCACATGCTTCAAGAGGGCCACCATTGTTCCTGTTCCCAAGAAAGCTAAGGTAACTGAGCTAAACGACTACCGCCCGTATCACTCACTTCAGTCATCATGAAGTGCTTTGAGAGACTAGTCAAGGACCATATCACCTCCACCCTACCTGACACCCTAGACCCACTCCAATTTGCTTACCGCCCAAATAGGTCCACAGACGATGCAATCTCAACCACACTGCACACTGCCCTAACCCACCTGGACAAGAGGAATACCTATGTGAGAATACTGTTCATCGACTACAGCTCGGCATTCAACACCATAGTACCCTCCAAGCTCGTCATCAAGCTCGAGACCCTGGGTCTCGACCCCGCCCTGTGCAACTGGGTACTGGACTTCCTGACGGGGCGCCCCCAGGTGGTGAGGGTAGGCAACAACATCTCCTCCCGCTGATCCTCAACACGGGGCCCCACAAGGGTGCGTTCTGAGCCCTCTCCTGTACTCCCTGTTCACCCACGACTGCGTGGCCACGCACGCCTCCAACTCAATCATCAAGTTTGCGGACGACACAACAGTGGTAGGCTTGATTACCAACAACGACGAGACGGCCTGCAGGGAGGAGGTGAGGGCCCTCGGAGTGTGGTGTCAGGAGAATAACCTCACACTCAACGTCAACAAAACTAAGGAGATGATTGTGGACTTCAGGAAACAGCAGAGGGAACACCCCTATCCACATCGATGGAACAGTAGTGGAGAGGGTAGCAAGTTTTAAGTTCCTCGGCATACACATCACAGACAAACTGAATTGGTCCACTCACACTGACAGCGTCGTGAAGAAGGCGCAGCAGCGCCTCTTCAACCTCAGGAGGCTGAAGAAATTTGGCTTGTCACCAAAAGCACTCACAAACTTCTACAGATGCACAATCGAGAGCATCCTGGCGGGCTGTATCACCGCCTGGTACGGCAACTGCTCCGCCCTCAACCGTAAGGCTCTCCAGAGGGTAGTGAGGTCTGCACAACGCATCACCGGGGCAAACTACCTGCCCTCCAGGACACCTACACCACCCGATGTTACAGGAAGGCCATAAAGATCATCAAGGACATCAACCACCCGAGCCACTGCCTGTTTACCCCGCTATCATCCAGAAGGCGAGGTCAGTACAGGTGCATCAAAGCTGGGACCGAGAGACTGAAAAACAGCTTCTATCTCAAGGCCATCAGACTGTTAAACAGCCACCACTAACATTGAGTGGCTGCTGCCAACACACTGTCATTGACACTGACCCAACTCCAGCCACTTTAATAATGGGAATTGATGGGAAATGATGTAAATATATCACTAGCCACTTTAAACAATGCTACCTTATATAATGTTACTTACCCTACATTATTAATCTCATATGCATACGTATATACTGTACTCTACATCATCGACTGCATCCTTATGTAATACATGTATCACTAGCCACTTTAACTATGCCACTTTGTTTACTTTGTTTACTTGTCTACATACTCATCTCATATGTATATACTGTACCCGATACCATCTACTGTATGCTGCTCTGTACCATCACTCATTCATATATCCTTATGTACATATTCTTTATCCCCTTACACTGTGTATAAGAAAGTAGTTTTGGAATTGTTAGTTAGATTACTTGTTGGTTATCACTGCATTGTCGGAACTAGAAGCACAAGCATTTCGCTACACTCGCATTAACATCTGCTAACCATGTGTATGTGACAAATAAAATTTGATTTGATTTGAAAGTTGATATGGTGCTGCTAGTTATAGTTCAGAGATACACTACAAGTTGATATGGTGCTGCTAGTGATAGTTCAGAGATACACTACAAGTTGATATGGTGCTGCTAGTGATAGTTCAGAGATACACTACAAGTTGATATGGTGCTGCTAGTGATAGTTCAGAGATACATTACAAGTTGATATGGTGCTGCTAGTGATAGTTCAGAGATACATTACAAGTTTTACATTTCTTCAGAGCATTGCAAGTTTATTCTGCTAGTGTGGGGAGATCAAATGAAGATCTTACATCTGTACACAACTTTACATGGTGACATGGTGCTGTTAGTGATAGACAGCATTTAGAGACAGAATACAGACAGGAGAGTTTACACTAAGTTTCATTTCCTACAACATTATACACAACTAGATAGAATGAGCATAGAGCTATAAGAGAATGAACAGTGGATGACATGGTGCTAGGTAGTGATAGACAGCATTTAGAGACAGAATACAGAGAATGAACAGTGGATATACACAACTAGGTAGTGAGCATAGAGCTATAAGAGAATGAACAGTGGATATACACAACTAGGTAGTGAGCATAGAGCTACAAGAGAATGAACAGTGGATATACACAACTAGGTAGTGAGCATAGAGCTATAAGAGAATGAACAGTGGATATACACAACTAGGTAGTGATGTTGTGCACGTGAGTGAGGACCCAAAAGCGGTTTAACAAATACAGAGTCCTTTAATGTCAAAACACAGGGAAGACATAGATCCTCTTCAGATGTATATAATGGCAAAATAGACAACCCGCAGAGAGGGCGACAAATGAATCATAAAAATGAGATCATAGCAAGTCCTTCTGATATTTACAGAAGAGTCCCCTTCAGAGGAGAATAGCAGCTTAGCAGAGGAGAATAGCTGGGTTAGAGTCCCCTTCTTAGCAGCAGAGGAGAATAGCTGGGTTAGAGTCCCCTTCTTAGCAGCAGAGGAGAATAGCTGGGTTAGAGTCCCCTTCTTAGCAGCAGAGGAGAATAGCAGGGTTAGAGTCCCCTTCTTAGCAGCAGAGGAGAATAGCTGGGTTAGAGTCCCCTTCTTAGCAGCAGAGGAGAATAGCAGGGTTAGAGTCCCCTTCTTAGCAGCTGAGGAGAATAGAAGTTAGCATAGCAGAGGGGAGAATAGAACAGGGTTAGAGTCCCCTTCTTAGCAGCAGAGGAGAGAATAGCTGGGTTAGAGAATAGCAGGGTTAGAGTCCCCTTCTTAGCAGCAGAGGAGAACAGCAGGGTTAGAGTCCCCTTCTTAGCAGCAGAGTAGAATAGCTGGGTTAGCGGCGACAGACTGCTGGTCTCTCTGGGTAGGCGCGGGTCGTAGAGGACAGAGGTACCTGATCACACGTAGCATCAGATGAACAGGCAGATTCCGACAGGACGGGACAAGGGTGAAGCAAACGAGACGATAGTTTGGTTCTGGCATGAGAAACTCAAACGAGAATCTGACAAAGACAGAAGCAGGAACAGAGAGAGAAATAGAGACCTAATCAGAGGGAAAAAGGGAACAGGTGGGAAAAGGGTGAACGAGGTAGTTAGAGAACATGAGGAACAGCTGGGGGAAGGAGAGGAAGAGAAGGTAACCTAATACGACCAGCAGAGGGAGACGAAGTGAAGAGAAAGAACAGGAACAAGACATAATATGACAATACATGACAAGTGAGCATAGAGCTATAAGAGAATGAACAGTGGATATACACAACTAGGTAGAGTGAGCATAGAGCTATAAGAGAATGAACAGTGGATATACACATATACAGTACAGTGGATATACACAACTAGGTAGTGAGCATAGAGCTATAAGAGAATGAACAGTGGATATACACAACTAGGTAGTGAGCATAGAGCTATAAGAGAATGAACCGTGGATATACACAACTAGGCAGAGTGAGCATAGAGCTATAAGAGAATGAACAGTGGATATACACAACTAGGTAGTGAGCATAGAGCTATAAGATAATGAACAGTGGATATACACAACTAGGTAGTGAGCATAGAGCTATAAGACAATGAACAGTGGATATACACAACTAGGTAGTGAGCATAGAGCTATAAGAGAATGAACAGTGGATATACACAACTAGGTAGTGAGCATAGAGCTATAAGATAATGAACAGTGGATATACACATATACAGTACAGTGGATATACACAAACTGGGGAGTCCCTTCGGTAGTGAGCATAGAGATATAAGACAATGAACAGTGGATATACACAACTAGGTAGTGAGCATAGAGCTATAAGAGAATGAACAGTGGATATACACATATACAGTACAGTGGATATACACAACTAGGTAGAGTGAGCATAGAGCTATAAGACAATGAACAGTGGATATACACAACTAGGTAGTGAGCATAGAGCTATAAGACAATGAACAGTGGATATACACAACTAGGTAGTGAGCATAGAGCTATAAGACAATGAACAATGGATATACACAACTAGGTAGTGAGCATAGAGCTATAAGAGAATGAACAGTGGATATACACATATACAGTACAGTGGATATACACATATACAGTACAGTGGCTATAGAGTTGATATACAGTACAGTATAAATATATTTAAGATATACAGTTGATATACAGTTGATAAACAGTACAGTCGATAAACAGTACAGTCGATAAACAGTACAGTCGATAAACAGTACAGTGGCTATACAGTTGATATACAGTAGATGTCCACATTTACAGTATCAGTATAAATATATCTAAGAGAGATGAACAGAGAGCTAAACAGTATAGTTCAGTTATTTAGTGTCCAGTTCAGAGATGGCTTGATGGTTTGCAGCAGAGAGTGTATAGTCCTTTAGTCTTTATGGACCAGATGGCCAGTTGGTGAGGGCTACAGCATAGTCCAGTTAGTCTCTATGGGCCACAGCAGTCCTTTAGTCTCTATGGGCCACAGCATAGTCCTTTAGTCTCTATGGGCCACAGCATAGTCCTTTAGTCTCTATGGGCCAGGTGGTCAGTTGATGAGGGCCACAGCATAGTCCTTTAGTCTCTATGGGCCACAGCATAGTCCTTTAGTCTTTATGGGCCAGGTGGTCAGTTGGTGAGGGCCACAGCATAGTCCTTTAGTCTCTATGGGCCACAGCATAGATCCTTTAGTCTCTATGGGCCACAGCATAGTCCTTTAGTCTCTATGGGCCAGGTGGTCAGTTGGTGAGATAAACAGCATAGTCCTTTAGTCTCTAAGGGCCAGGTGGTCAGTTGGTGAGGGCCACATCATCGTAATTTAACAGTGGGCCAGATGGCCAGTTGGTGAGGGCCACAGCATAGTCCTTTAGTCTCTAGTGGGCCAGATGGCCAGTTGGTGATAAACAGCATAGTCCTTTAGATAATCTATGGGCCAGATGGCCAGTTGGTGAGGTCCACAGCATAGTCCTTGAGTCTCTATGGGCCAGATGGACAGTTGGTAGGGCCACAGGATAGTCCTTTAGTCTCTATGGGCCAGATGGCCAGTTGGTGAGGGCCACAGCATAGTTATTTAGTCTCTATGGGCCAGATGGCCAGTTGGTTTGGGCCACAGCATAGTCCTTTAGTCTCTATGGGCCAGATGACCAGTTGGTGAGGGCCACAGCATAGTCCTTTAGTCTCTATGGGCCAGATGGCCAGTTGGTGAGGGCCACAGCATAGTCCTTTAGTCTCTATGGGCCAGGTGGCCAGTTGGTGAGGGCCACAGCATAGTCCTTTAGTCTCTATGGGCCAGATGGCCAGTTGGTGAGGGCCACAGCATAGTCCTTTAGTCTCTATGGGCCAGTTGGCCAGTTGGTGAGGGCCACAGCATAGTCCTTTAGTCTCTATGGGCCAGGTGGCCAGTTGGTGAGGTCCACAGCATAGTCCTTGAGTCTCTATGGGCCAGATGGACAGTTGGTGAGGGCCACAGGATAGTCCTTTAGTCTCTATGGGCCAGATGGCCAGTTGGTGAGGGCCACAGCATAGTCCTTTAGTCTCTATGGGCCAGGTGGCCAGTTGGTGAGGGCCACAGCATAGTCCTTTAGTATCTATGGGCCAGGTGGCCAGTTGGTGAGGGCCACAGCATAGTCCTTTAGTCTCTATGGGCCAGATGGCCAGTTGGTGAGGGCCACAGCATAGTCCTTTAGTCTCTATGGGCCAGTTGGCCAGTTGGTGAGGGCCACAGCATAGTCCTTTAGTCTCTATGGGCCAGGTGGCCAGTTGGTGAGGGCCACAGCACAGTCCTTTAGTCTCTATGGGCCAGATGGCCAGTTGGTGAGGGCCACAGCATAGTCCTTTAGTCTCTATGGGCCAGTTGGCCAGTTGGTGAGGGCCACAGCATAGTCCTTTAGTCTCTATGGGCCAGGTGGCCAGTTGGTGAGGTCCACAGCATAGTCCTTGAGTCTCTATGGGCCAGATGGACAGTTGGTGAGGGCCACAGGATAGTCCTTTAGTCTCTATGGGCCAGATGGCCAGTTGGTGAGGGCCACAGCATAGTCCTTTAGTCTCTATGGGCCAGGCCAGTTGGTGAGGGCCACAGCATAGTCCTTTAGTATATATGGGCCAGGTGGCCAGTTGGTGAGGGCCACAGCATAGTCCTTTAGTCTCTATGGGCCAGATGGCCAGTTGGTGAGGGCCACAGCATAGTCCTTTAGTCTCTATGGGCCAGTTGGCCAGTTGGTGAGGGCCACAGCATAGTCCTTTAGTCTCTATGGGCCAGGTGGCCAGTTGGTGAGGGCCTACAGCACAGTCCATTATTATTATTATTATTATTATTATTGTTGCTGTACTGTCAGACTACCTTAACAAACAGTGACATTATTATTATTATTATTATTATTATTGTTGTTGTACTGTCTATAACTACCTTAACAAACAGTGACTTATTATTATTATTATTGTTATTATTATTATTATTATTGTTGCTGTACTGTCTATAACTACCTTAACAAACAGTGACTTATTATTATTATTATTATTATTATTATTATTATTGTTGCTGTACTGTCTATAACTACCTTAACAAACAGTGACTTATTATTATTATTATTATTATTATTGTTGCTGTACTGTCTATAACTACCTTAACAAACAGTGACTTATTATATTATCCTTAACAGACATTATTATTATTGTTGACAGTTACCATGGAGATGAGATGTCACAACTACATGTCCATGTGATGCATTAAATAACCTGACTGTTTTAATATGTCTGTTAGTAAATGTTTTATTAGAGATAAATAATAAATGATAACAATTGACATTCAAGAATTATTGTGTTAACCACAACCAACATGTTGGATCTCTGTTTAGTTGTCACTGTGTTAACCACAACCAACATGTTGGATCTCTGTTTAGTTGTCACTGTGTTAACCACAACCAACATGTTGGATCTCTGTTTAGTTGTTACTGTGTTAACCACAACCAACATGTTGGATCTCTGTTTAGTTGTCACTGTGTTAACCACAACCAACATGTTGGATCTCTGTTTAGTTGTCACTGTGTTAACCACAACCAACATGCTGGATCTCTGTTTAGGGGTCAGTGCTCTAAAATGAGTCTCTCTGGGGAGAGAGAGGAGGGGGGCCCTGCCTCTAAAATGAGCCTCTCTGGAGAGAGAGAAGAGGGACCTGCCTCTAAAATTAGTCTCTCGGGAGAGAGAGAAGATGGACCTGCCTCTAAAATTAGTCTCTCTGGGGAGAGAGAGGAGGGGGTCCCTGCCTCTAAAATTAGTCTCTCTGGGGAGAGAGAGGAGGGGGTCCCTGCCTCTAAAAGGTGTCTCTCTGGGGAACATCACACCAAAGCTAACAGGTGAGATAACACTTTTTAAAATAATTTATATGAGTTTATTTCCAAAATGTTCACAGTTGTTTTTTAATCAGAAATGGTTGCTTATGGTTAACTTAAATATTACTGTTCTCAGATGACCAGTTAATAGATTTTAGATGGGTATATCTTTATTAAATTACTATTATTATCAGTTAATAGATTTTAGATGGGTATATCTTTATTAAATTATTATTATTATCAGTTAATATATTATAGATGGGTATATCTTTATTAAATTATTATTATTATCAGTTAATAGATTTTAGATGGGTATATCTTTATTAAATTACTATTATTATCAGTTAATAGATTTTAGATGGGTATATCTTTATTAAATTATTATTATTATCAGTTAATAGATTTTAGATGGGTATATCTTTATTAAATTATTATTATTATCAGTTAATAGATTTTAGATGGGTATATCTTTATTAAATTATTATTACTATTATTATCAGTTAATAGATTGTAGATGGGTATATCTTTATTAAATTATTATTACTATTATTACAGTCCTCTTTTTCAAGATGTGGCCGAATATAAAACAGACAGAATACATTTTTAAAAGAAGATTATACATTTTCTGACATTTTGTTTCTAAATGGCTGCTGGGTAATATGATATGCATTGAAATCTTCGTTGGTAGACATCGGATTGAGTGAAAGATGCGCAGTTTCACTGAGTTAGAAAACAAATGGACAGGTATAGCTCATTGATTTGTAGATCTGACGCAGTTGCTACTTCAGATTATGAGCCTAGCAGGTAACTTATTTGTTATTTTCTTACTTAATATCTCATATTGGTACAAAACAGCCTCGGAATAAAGAAGACAAAAGTGCGTTTTCCAGCCCGCCAATTAATTACATCATGAATCCCTCGCGGTTAGAAAATTTATCTCAACATGCCCCTCACTTTCGAGAGAAGGAAGGATGCTGCTGCTGACGACACAATGTTTTTAGTGGGGCTGAGTTGGCTACTTTAGTGAGAAGGCAGAGTGGGTCTATGCTGGTTGATGAATTTGACAATGACAAGGAAAATAAGTTTTTCTCAGCAAGAAGTGACTGAATTAATGTTCAGGATTATTAATAATCATTATAGTAATGAAGTATAACAATAATTCAAAACATGACCATAAAAACAGGTAATAATAAACATGAATCATCATTATATTACTTCACAGTAATCTGTTAAATGCTTTTTCAGTCCTTCCTCTTGTGTTAGCAGTGTGAAAAGGGACAGAAAGAAGCACACAGGAGTTTTCCCGTGAGGGGGAGTGGTGGTGTATCCAGGGAGAAAACTAAACTAATCTTCTGAAATGGAATTATGTAGTAACTAAAGTAGTACTGAATAATGTGTAATTCCTTACTAAAGTAGTAATTACTCAGAATTGCGAAATATAACATTTTCTAGTTAATTTTCCCACTAACAACAATAAAATAACAATGTATAGTATAACAAACAATGCAACTGACAAACCAAAAACACCATACATTAGGTAATTATATATATAATTATTTATTTAGATGGGTGACATTATCTGCCAAAGTAGCAGCCCTGTAGACAAAGAAGAGCTCTCCAGTAGATACCAAAACATTCAACGGACATTTTCTCAAAAGTGAGGTTACAAGTTTATCAACGTTCAAAGCAGAATTACTTTCCCATTGTTCCTCAACTGTAGTGTATGATATACCATTATCTAGCTCTGAGTCTCTACATTTATCTTATGTGAAATACACATTTTCAAATTTTGCGACATGAGCCGGTCGGTCACATTTGTGTGTATAAATCCTAGCAGTACTACTGATTTCTCTGAGAGTGAGGCAGATATATATTATTACTGTGTAAAACCTAGCAGTACTACTGATTTCTCTGAGAGTGAGGCAGATATATAGCATTTAGCAAAATAAACATGATTATTTTTCTCTCTGAAATGAAACATCAAGTGAAAGACATTAAACAAATATATGTCTGTCATTGAAAGACCCATTGAATGATTAGATGGTGAAAAAAACATATAATTCATAATTTCTATAAAAAATAAAAGCTCATTTACGAACATTTCTGAAAAGTGACATATAGTGTTTTGGAATCTGAGCTCAGAGTAGATGAGAGATGTAATGTTTGTCTCTGATTGTGTTGAAACCAATCATGAGGAGAGACCAGCCTGAACCCTGTCTCCAGCTGTGAGAGTGACAAGTCTATGAGTCCTCCTCCAGAGTTTAGAGAGGAGACTTTTCCCCAGAAGAAAGGTAAGAAGAACTCATGGGTCCTGGTCAGTGAGTTAAACAACACTGTTCTAGTCATTTCTCCTCTCCCATTTTCCCATTTATTGTTGTTGTTTTCATAATCCATAGGCTCATCCTTTTATCCATTTTCATAGTCCTAAAACAATATTAAACACAACATTCCCTCAGTCTCTACTTTTATCCAATCTGGAAACAACATTTCAAATGTTGCTAAATGAGACCGAATTGAGTCACATTTGAGAATGAGACAGATATTTAGCTATTTCAATATGAATGATTAGATATTTGCAAAACCACATGATTATTTCTCTCTTTGATTTGATATCATCAAGTGATAGATTTTAAACAAATACATGTCTGTCATTGAACAACCCCATGATTAGATAGTGAACAACCCCATGATTAGATAGTGAACAACCCCATGATTAGATAGTGAACAACCCCATGATTAGATAGTGAACAACCCCATGATTAGATAGTGAACAACCCCATGATTAGATAGTGAACAACCCCATGATTAGATAGTGAACAACCCCATGATTAGATAGTGAACAACCCCATGATTAGATAGTGAACAACCCCATGATTAGATAGTGAACAACCCCATGATTAGATAGTGAACAACCCCATGATTAGATAGTGAACAACCCTGCATGATTAGATAGTGAACAACCCCATGATTAGATAGTGAACAACCCCATGATTAGATAGTGAACAACCCCATGATTAGATAGTGAACAACCCCATGATAAGATAGTGAACAATCCCATGATTAGATAGTGAACAACCCCATGATTAGATAGTGAACAACCCCATGCCATGATTAGATAGTGAACAACCCCATGATTAGATAGTGAACAACCCCATGATTAGATAGTGAACAACCCCCCATGATTAGATAGTGAACAACCCCATGATTAGATAGTGAACAACCCCATGATTAGATAGTGAACAACCCCATGCCATGATTAGATAGTGAACAACCCCATGATTAGATAGTGAACAACCCCATGATTAGATAGTGAACAACCCCATGCTGTGATTAGATAGTGAACAACCCCATGATTAGATAGTGAACAACCCCATGATTAGATAGTGAACAACCCCATGATTAGATAGTGAACAACCCCATGCCATGATTAGATAGTGAACAACCCCATGATTAGATAGTGAACAACCCCATGATTAGATAGTGAACAACCCCATGCCATGATTAGATAGTGAACAACCCCATGATTAGATAGTGAACAACCCCATGATTAGATAGTGAACAACCCCATGATTAGATAGTGAACAACCCCATGCCATGATTAGATAGTGAACAACCCCATGATTAGATAGTGAACAACCCCATGATTAGATAGTGAACAACCCCATGCTGTGATTAGATAGTGAACAACCCCATGCCGTGATTAGATAGTGAACAACCCCATGATTAGATAGTGAACAACCCCATGATTAGATAGTGAACAACCCCATGCCGTGATTAGATAGTGAACAACCCATGATTAGATAGTGAACAACCCCGTGATTAGATAGTGAACAACCCCATGATTAGATAGTGAACAACCCCATGATTAGATAGTGAACAACCCCATGATTAGATAGTGAACAACCCCATGATTAGATAGTGAACAACCCCATGATTAGATAGTGAACAACCCCATGATTAGATAGTGAACAAAAACATGATTAGATAGTGAACAACCCCATGATTAGATAGAGAACAACCCCATGATTAGATAGTGAACAACCCCATGATTAGATAGTGAACAACCCCATGCCGTGATTAGATAGTGAACAACCCCATGATTAGATAGTGAAAAAACCATGATTAGATAGTGAACAACCCCATGATTAGATAGAGAACAACCCCATGATTAGATAGTGAACAACCCCGTGATTAGATAGTGAACAACCCCATGCCGTGATTAGATAGTGAACAACCCCATGCCATGATTAGATAGTGAACAACCCCATGATTAGATAATGAACAACCCCATGCCATGATTAGATAGTGAACAACCCCATGCCATGATTAGATAGTGAACAACCCCATGATTAGATAGTGAACAACCCCATGATTAGATAGTGAACAACCCCATGATTAGATAGTGAACAACCCCATGCCATGATTAGATAGTGAACAACCCCATGATTAGATAGTGAACAACCCCATGATTAGAGAGTGAACAACCCCATGATTAGATAGTGAACAACCCCATGATTAGAGAGTGAACAACCCCATGATTAGATAGTGAACAACCCCATGCCATGATTAGATAGTGAACAACCCCATGATTAGATAGTGAACAACCCCATGCCGTGATTAGATAGTGAACAACCCCATGATTAGATAGTGAACAACCCCATGATTAGATAATGAACAACCCCATGCCATGATTAGATAGTGAACAACCCCATGCCGTGATTAGATAGTGAACAACCCCATGATTAGATAGTGAACAACCCCATGCTGTGATTAGATAGTGAACAACCCCATGATTAGATAGTGAACAACCCCATGCCATGATTAGATAGTGAACAACCCCATGATTAGTTAGTGAACAACCCCATGATTAGATAGTGAACAACCCCATGCCGTGATTAGATAGTGAACAACCCCATGATTAGATAGTGAACAACCCCATGATTAGATAATGAACAACCCCATGCCATGATTAGATAGTGAACAACCCCATGCCGTGATTAGATAGTGAACAACCCCATGATTAGATAGTGAACAACCCCATGTCATGATTAGATAGTGAACAACCCCATGCTGTGATTAGATAGTGAACAACCCCATGATTAGATAGTGAACAACCCCATTCCATGATTAGATAGTGAACAACCCCATGATTAGATAGTGAACAACCCCATGATTAGATAGTGAACAACCCCATGCCGTGATTAGATAGTGAACAACCCCATGATTAGATAGTGAACAACCCCATGCTGTGATTAGATAGTGAACATCCCCATGATTAGATAGTGAACAACCCCATGCCATGATTAGATAGTGAACAACCCCATGATTAGATAGTGAACAACCCCATGATTAGATAGTGAACAACCCCATGCCATGATTAGATAGTGAACAACCCCATGATTAGATAGTGAACAACCCCATGATTAGATAGTGAACAACCCCATGCCATGATTAGATAGTGAAAAACCCCATGCCATGATTAGATAGTGAACAACCCCATGATTAGATAGTGAACAACCCCATGATTAGAGAGTGAACAACCCCATGATTAGATAGTGAACAACCCCATGATTAGATAGTGAACAACCCCATGATTAGATAGTGAACAACCGAATGATTAGATAGTGAACAACCCCATGATTAGATAGTGAACAACCCCATGATTAGATAGTGAACAACCCCATGATTAGATAGTGAACAACCCCATGATTAGATAGTGAACAACCCCATGATTAGATAGTGAACAACCCCATGATTAGATAGTGAACAACCCCATACCATGATTAGATAGTGAACAACCCCATGCCATGATTAGATAGTGAACAACCCCATGCCGTGATTAGATAGTGAACAACCCCATGATTAGATAGTGAACAACCCCATGATTAGATAGTGAACAACCCCATGATTAGATAGTGAACAACCCCATGCCGTGATTAGATAGTGAACAACCCCATGATTAGATAGTGAACAACCCCATGCCATGATTAGATAGTGAACAACCCCATGATTAGATAGTGAACAAACCCATGATTAGATAGTGAACAACCCCATGATTAGATAGTGAACAACCCCATGATTAGATAGTGAACAACCCCATGATTAGATAGTGAACAACCCCATGATTAGATAGTGAACAACCCCATGATTAGATAGTGAACAACCCCATGATTAGATAGTGAACAACCCCATGATTAGATAGTGAACAACCCCATGATTAGATAGTGAACAACCCCATGATTAGATAGTGAACAACCCCATGATTAGATAGTGAACAACCCCATGATTAGATAGTGAACAACCCCATGATTAGATAATCAAATTAAATCAAATCAAATTTTATTTGTCACATACACATGGTTAGCAGATGTTAATGCGAGTGTAGCGAAATGCTTGTGCTTCTAGTTCCGACAATGCAGTGATAACCAACAAGTTCTAACTAACAATTCCAAAACTACTGTCTTATACACAGTGTAAGGGGATAAGGAATATGTACATAAGGATATATGAATGAGTGATGGTACAGAGCAGCATACAGTAGATGGTAGAGTACAGTATATACATATGAGATGAGTATGTAGACAAAGTAAACAAAGTGGCATAGTTAAAGTGGCTAGTGACATAAGAATGCAGTCGATGATCTAGAGTACAGTATATACATATGCATATGAGATGAATAATGTAGGGTAAGTAACATTATATAGGTAGCATTGTTTAAAGTGGCTAGTGATATATTTACATCATTTCCCATCAATTCCCATTATTAAAGTGGCTGGAGTTGGGTCAGTGTCAATGACAGTGTGTTGGCAGCAGCCACTCAATGTTAGTGATTGCTGTTTAACAGTCTGATGGCCTTGAGATAGAAGCTGTTTTTCAGTCTCTCGGTCCCAGCTTTGATGCACCTGTACTGACCTCGCCTTCTGGATGATAGCGGGGTGAACAGGCAGTGGTTAGGTGGTTGATGTCCTTGATGATCTTTATGGTGAACAACCCCATGATTAGATAGTGAACAACCCCATGATTAGATAGTGAACAACCCCATTGCATGGTTAGATAGTGAACAACCCCATGATTAGATAGTGAACAACCCCATGATTAGATAGTGAACAACCCCATGATTAGATAGTGAACAACCCCATGCCGTGATTAGATAGTGAAAAAACACACCAATCTCTTTCCTAATTTCTTTAAACAATAAAAGCTCATTTACGAAAATTTACGAAAAGTGAGATATCGCGTTTTGGAATGAAACTCTTCTTATGTTTCCCCATCTGAGCTCAGAGTAGATGAGAGATGTAATGTTTGTCTCTGTTGTGTTGAAGCCCAATCAAGCAGGAGAGACCAGCCTCCCCTGTTCCCAGCTGTGTGTCCATGAAGAGTGACAAGTCTATGGGTGTACCTATATTCTTCAGAGAGGAAGATATGTATACTGAACAAAGGTAAGAAGAACTCATGAGTCATGGTCAGTGAGTTAAACAACACTGTCTCTAGTCATTTCTCCTCTCCCATTTTCCCATTTATTGTTGTTGTTTTCATAATCAATAGGCTAATCATTTTGTCCATTTTCATAGTCCTAAAACAATATTAAACAAACTCAACATTCCCTCCGTGTGTGTGTGTGTGTGTGTGTGTGTGTGTGTGTGTGTGTGTGTGTGTGTGTGTGTGTGTGTGTGTGTGTGTGTGTGTGTGCGTGTGTGTGTGTGTGTGTGTGTGTGTGTGTGTGTGTGTGTGTGTGTGTGCACTCCCTGGATGAGGAGAAGTAATCTCTATCCTGATTGTCTAGTCACTTTTACCTCTACCTACATGTACATATTACCTCAACTACCTGGTACCCTGCACATTGACTCAGTACTGGTACTCCTTATAGACTCATTATTACCTCAACTACCCGGTACCCTGCACATTGACTCAGTACTGGTACTCCTTATAGTCTCATTATTACCTCAACTACCTGGTACCCTGCACATTGACTCAGTACTGGTTCTCCTTATAGTCTCATTATTACCTCAACTACCTGGTACCCTGCACATTGACTCAGTACTGGTACTCCTTATAGTCTCATTATTACCTCAACTACCTGGTACCCTGCACATTGACTCAGTACTGATACTCCTTATAGTCTCATTATTACCTCAACTACCTGGTACCCCTGGACATTGACTCAGTACTGGTACTCCTTATAGTCTCATTATTACCTCAACTACCTGGTACCCTGCACATTGACTCAGTACTGGTTCTCCTTATAGTCTCATTATTACCTCAACTACCTGGTACCCTGCACATTGACTCAGTACTGGTACTCCTTATAGTCTCATTATTACCTCAACTACCTGGTACCCTGCACATTGACTCAGTACTGGTTCTCCTTATAGCCTCATTATTACCTCAACTACCTGGTACCCTGCACATTGACTCAGTACTGGTTCTCCTTATAGCCTCATTATTACCTCAACTACCTGGTACCCTGCACATAGACTCAGTACTGGTACTCCTTATAGTCTCATTATTACCTCAACTACCTGGTACCCTGCACATTGACTCAGTACTGGTACTCCTTATAGCCTCATTATTACCTCAACTACCTGGTACCCCTGCACATTGACTCAGTACTGGTACTCCTTATAGTCTCATTATTACCTCAACTACCTGGTACCCTGCACATTGACTCAGTACTGATACTCCTTATAGTCTCATTATTACCTCAACTACCTGGTACCCCTGGACATTGACTCAGTACTGGTACTCCTTATAGTCTCATTATTACCTCAACTACCTGGTACCCTGCACATTGACTCAGTACTGGTTCTCCTTATAGTCTCATTATTACCTCAACTACCTGGTACCCTGCACATTGACTCAGTACTGGTACTCCTTATAGTCTCATTATTACCTCAACTACCTGGTACCCTGCACATTGACTCAGTACTGGTTCTCCTTATAGCCTCATTATTACCTCAACTACCTGGTACCCTGCACATTGACTCAGTACTGGTTCTCCTTATAGCCTCATTATTACCTCAACTACCTGGTACCCTGCACATAGACTCAGTACTGGTACTCCTTATAGTCTCATTATTACCTCAACTACCTGGTACCCTGCACATTGACTCAGTACTGGTACTCCTTATAGCCTCATTATTACCTCAACTACCTGGTACCCTGCACATTGACTCAGTACTGGCACTCCTTATAGCCTCATTATTACCTCAACTACCTGGTACCCCTGCACATTGACTCAGTACTGGTTCTCCTTATAGTCTCATTATTGTTATTTTATTGTGTTACTATTTCCTTATTTAATTGTTCTTACTTTTTAACTACATTGTTGGGAAGGGGCTTGGTTTGTATCAATTGCCTACTGTTATATTTATAAAAGAAATATATTCTATAAATTGCAAAGACATTGGAAACTTTGTATTTGTAGTCAACTTTGTTCTGAATTCATCTGCAGTCACAGAGAGACTGATAAACCATGTGATTCTATGTTTAGCAGAGATCTTCTGTGTATAAAGTGAACGCAGGAGGGTAAAAAAGCATCTCACGAGGCACTCAGCTGTTCCACGTTAATAACGATGGTTTTGGGAAACAGCTCAGAGATTTAACAATGTTCCTATTAAGGTTTTGATGATTAATTTAGCTTTAAGATGCTTTTGGGAAACCAGGCCCTGGATAAAAACATCTGCTGAATTCATTATTGTTATTTTATTGTGTTACTATTTCATTTTTTTTATTGAAAACATTTTTCTTACTTTTAACTGCATTAAAGGGAAAGGGCACATTAAACCCCAAACCCTGCCTGGTCTGCTTCATATCCCAGAAGATATTTAAACCCCAAACCCTGGCCTGGTCTGCTTCATAGTTCCCAGAAGATATTTAAACCCCAAACCCTGCCTGGTCTGCTTCATAGTTCCCAGAAGATATTTAAACCCTAAACCCTGCCTGGTCTGCTTCATATCCCAGAAGATATTTAAACCCCAAACCCTGCCTGGTCTGCTTCATATCCCAGAAGATATTTAAACCCCAAACCCTGGCCTGGTCTGCTTCATAGTTCCCAGAAGATATTTAAACCCCAAACCCTGCCTGGTCTGCTTCATAGTTCCCAGAAGATATTTAAACCCTAAACCCTGCCTGGTCTGCTTCATATCCCAGAAGATATTTAAACCCCAAACCCTGGCCTGGTCTGCTTCATAGTTCCCAGAAGATATTTAAACCCTAAACCCTGCCTGGTCTGCTTCATATCCCAGAAGATATTTAAACCCCAAACCCTGCCTGGTCTGCGTCATATCCCAGAAGATTTTTAAACCCCAAACCCTGGCCTGGTCTGCTTCACAGTTCCCAGAAGATATTTAAACCACAAACCCTGGCCTGGTCTGCTTCATATCCCAGAAGATATTTAAACCCCAAACCCTGCCTGGTCTGCTTCATATCCCAGAAGATATTTAAACCCCAAACCCTGGCCTGGTCTGCTTCATATCCCAGAAGATATTTAAACCCCAAACCCTGCCTGGTCTGCTTCATATCCCAGAAGATATTTAAACCCCAAACCCTGGCCTGGTCTGCTTCATATCCCAGAAGATATTTAAACCCCAAACCCTGCCTGGTCTGCTTCATATCCCAGAAGATATTTAAACCCCAAACCCTGCCTGGTCTGCTTCATATCCCAGAAGATATTTAAACCCCAAACACTGCCTGGTCTGCTTCATATCCCAGAATATATTTTTTACATCAACAGTTGTCACAAAGGGCTTATACAGAAACCCAGTCTAAAACCCCAATCAGCAAGCAATGCAGATGTAGAAGCGCGGTGGAAAAACTCCCTAGAATAACAGGAATCTAGGAAGAAACCTAGAGAGGAAACAGGCTATGATGGGTGGCCAGTCCTCTTCTAGCTGTGCCGGGTGGAGATTATAACAGTACATGGCCATTAAGTTCAGATCGTTCTTCAAGATTTTCAAATGTACATAAATGACCAGCAGGGTCAAATAATAATAATCACAGTGTTAGACCAGTTGAAACTGGATCAGCAGCAAGGTATCACGTCTGGAGGAGCATGTATCGATACTGATAGGATGGAAAGAAAGGGAGCGCTGCTCTCAGATCAGTTTTCTCCATTCAAATCTTTCCTCAACATTGTGTGTGTGTACAAGAGCGTCTGCTAAATGACTTAAATGTAATGTAATGTACTCCCTGGGTGAGGAGATGTAATCTCATGTTTTGTCCACAGAAACCAACAGGAGAGATCAGAGTCAGAGATTCTCAGTGTTCAGTCTTCCCAGAGTCATCAAACAGACCTGGCCTCCATATTCAGTGTATGTGGTCCTGTTATGTACATTTGTTTTTGTTTACCTCAAGTAAAGTTGATCTGTCAATCATTCATTAATGTGTTGATGAGAAAGCATTTATTCTCTTGCTTAACTTATTTACTTGATTTATTTCAGTTGCTTGAACAGAATATTATGACATTTGTGAAGAACGAGCTGAAGATGTTCAAGAGGATTCTTAGTCCAGAACTCCCAGAAGGCTTTGAGAGTCAGGAGCAGGATAAGGAAGTGGTGGATGCTGAAGATGAGCAGCAGGAGAGCAGTGCCAGAGAGGGGGCTCTGAAGATCACACTGCACATCCTGAGGAAAATGAACCAGAAGGAGCTTGCTGACACACTGGAGAAATGTAAGATCTGTCTGCCTCATGTTGAATGCTGTTTTATAACATTTAAAAGCTGTAGCTAAAGTACAGCTAAAGTAGCTGTGTAACTCAATGATATTGTAGCAGCCTTAACACAACACCTAGTGACCTCATCAAGTAGCAGCAGGGATGTGTTGTGCTGATTAATTTAGAGAGGGAGGGAGGGAAAGAGAGAAAGAGAGAGAGAGACAGCATTTATCATCAATAATAACCATCAATAATTACGTAATCATGTAATCAAATGCACATTTATACAGTCAGTTAAGAGAATACATTATTATGTAAAACTTTATAACAGTCCTACAATACTGTAGACATTAAAACAGACATAATATTAATATCCTCTGTGTTATTTCTAGATTCAGATGAGCTTGCTGTGATTTGCCAACGTGAACTCAAATCTAATCTAAAGAAGAAGTTTCAATGTGTATTTGAGGGGATCGCTAAACAAGGAAACCCAACACTTCTCAATAAGATCTACACAGAGCTCTACATCACAGAGGGTGGAACAGGAGAGGTCAATAATGAACATGAGCTGAGACAGATTGAGACAACAACCAGGAAACAAGAGACTGCAATCAAATGTAATGACATCTTCAAACCCTTAACTGAACAAGACAAACCTATCAGAACTGTGCTGACAAAGGGAGTCGCTGGCATTGGAAAAACAGTCTCTGTGCAGAAGTTCATTCTGGACTGGGCTGAAGGAAAAGCAAATCAGGATGTCCAATTTGTATTTTCATTCCCTTTTCGGGAGCTGAATTTGATGAAAGGGGACAAACACACTTTCATTGAACTTCTCAATCACTTCTCAATGGAAACCAAACAATCAGGAATCTCCATTTTCAACAAGTACAAAGTTCTGTTCATCTTTGATGGTCTGGATGAGTGCCGACTGCCCCTAGACTTCCAGAACAACAAGATCTGTTGGGACGTCACAGAGAGAACCTCAGTGGATGTTCTGCTGACAAATCTCATCAAGGGAAATCTGCTTCCCTCTGCTCTCATCTGGATAACTACCCGACCTGCAGCAGCCAATAAGATCCCTTCAGGGTGTGTTGACCAGGTGACAGAGGTACGAGGGTTCAATGACCCACAGAAGGAGGAGTACTTCAGGAAGAGATTCAGTGATGACGACCTGGCCAACAGAATCATCTCACACATAAAGACATCAAGGAGCCTCCACATCATGTGCCACATTCCAGTCTTCTGTTGGATTTCTGCAACAGTCCTTGAACACATGCTGAAACATAAGAGAGAAGAGATGCCCAAGACTCTGACTGAGATGTACACACACCTTGTGGTGTTTCATACCAAACAGAAGAATGACAAGTATCCTGGGAAAGAAGAGACAGGTCCACACTGGAATAAAGAGAGCATTCTGTCACTGGGAAAACTGGCTTTTCAACAGCTTGTGAATGGCAATCTGATTTTCTATGAAGAAGACCTGAAAGAGGCTGGCATTGATGTCAATGAAGCCTCAGTGTACTCAGGATTGTGCACACAGCTCTTTAAAGAGGAATGTGGGCTGTACCAGGACAAGGTGTACTGCTTTGTTCATCTGAGCATTCAGGAGTTTCTGGCTGCTGTATATGTGTTCCTCTCATTCATCAACAACAATCAGAATCTAATGGACGAACCTCAATCAATGTTCAGATACTTTTTGTCGCTGTTCAGAGAGAAGCCTAAAGTTACTGAAGTTACTTTCTACAAGAGTGCTGTGGATAAAGCCTTACAAAGTGAGACGGGAAACCTGGACCTTTTCCTCCGCTTCCTTCTGGGACTCTCAATGGAGTCCAATCAGAAGCACTTACGAGGTCAACTGACAAATACAAGAAGCAGCTCACAGAGTCATGAAGAAACAGTCAAGTACATCAAGGAGAAGATCGGGGAGAATCCCTCTCCAGAGAGGAGCATCAATCTGTTCCACTGTCTGAATGAACTGAATGACCATTCTCTAGTGGAGGAGATCCAAAGATACCTGAGATCAGGAAGTCTCTCAAAACCCAAACTGTCCCCTGCACAGTGGTCAGCTCTGGTCTTTGTGTTGCTGACTTCAGAAAAGGAGCTGGATGTGTTTGACCTGAAGAAATACTCCAGATCAGAGGAAGGTCTTCTGAGGCTGCTGCCAGTGGTCAAAGCCTCCAGAGCTGCTCTGTGAGTAAATAAAATGACATTTAAGAACTAATCATCAGGAAGAAATATTCATTATAAAATATTTATTATAATATGTATAATATATTATTTTGAAAAACATATTGAATAAATTCATTGATTTTCACATTAGTATAACAATATGACCATACAATTCTAGGAGACAGAAGATGAATATATATGTTGTTTGAGAGAATAAACCAAATGCATCTGCCATTGTCCTTCTACACTACTGGTGTTAAATTAACATCATGAAGTCATGATGATCTCTTTGTCAGGCTGTCAGACTGTGGAGTCACAGAGGAAGGCTGTGCTTCTCTGGTCTCAGCTCTGGAGTCAAACCCCTCACACCTGAGAGAGCTGGACCTGAGTAACAATGACCTGAAGGATTCAGGAGTGAAGCTGCTCTCTGCTGGACTGGGGAATCCCCACTGTAAACTTGAGACTCTGAGGTCAGTATTCCTGTAGTTGGTCAACAAGTGATAACTGTTCACCAGATCCAAATGTGTTTTCCAGGCACACATAGTCCACACCATATGTGTTTGGACAGTGAAGCTAGTGCCCCTAGCTTTAAGAAGTTAATTGTATCTTTAAAATGGTGCCTAATACTTGTATGTTTGAGAAATTAGATTTCTGAGATTTCTTTTGATTTGCATTTGGCGCCCTGCAATTTAATTGACTGTTGGCGCTAGCGGAACCCCAGTCCTAGACAGGTTCAAGAAAAGTGGTAGATTGACAAGTTCATGTTTTAAGTATCCCTATATTTCTGTTATTACGGTGCTCTGTTATTAATACGCCTGGGAGTGTCAGTGTTGATGGACCTGGCCTGAATGTCATGGTAACCATGGTAACCATGTATTGTGGTAATACGGTTTAGTAAACGTTGTTCTACTGGAACATAGACGTTGTGTCATTTTGAGTGAACACTGTTTACTCAATACAATCTAAATCTGATACCTCACTGTCTAAATAGATATGGTGTGGACTGTATACTCAATACAATCTAAATCTGATACCTCACTGTCTAAATAGATATGGTGTGGACTGTATACTCAATACAATCTACATCTGATACCTCACTGTCTACATAGGTATGGTGTGGACTGTTTACTCAATACAATCTAAATCTGATACCTCACTGTCTAAATAGATATGGTGTGGACTGTATACTCAATACAATCTGATACCTCACTGTCTAAATAGATATGGTGTGGACTGTATACTCAATACAATCTGATACCTCACTGTCTAAATAGATATGGTGTGGACTGTATACTCAATACAATCTAAATCTGATACCTCACTTTCTAAATAGATATGGTGTGGACTGTATACTCAATACAATCTGATACCTCACTGTCTAAATAGATATGGTGTGGACTGTATACTCAATACAATCTAAATCTGATACCTCACTGTCTAAATAGATATGGTGTGGACTGTATACTCAATACAATCTAAATCTGATACCTCACTGTCTAAATAGATATGGTGTCGACTGTATACTCAATACAATCTACATCTGATACCTCACTGTCTACATAGGTATGGTGTGGACTGTATACTCAATACAATCTAAATCTGATACCTGTTAGAGTTGCGTAAATTCGAATCTGGTATCAGGATAAATATAACAATGAGTCACCGATTTTATACTATGTATTTTTATTAGCTAAGTAATAAATGGCAAATGCAACTTTCGTATATAGGGGCTCACTGTAATACCACGCAGGGCAGAACAGAGAACTGACAAGATGTATGTAAACAGTATTCATATACTGTGGTAGACATTGTTCCAACCCGTCTGTTGGCCTATCACAGTAGAGGCTGGGCGTGGTTTAAACTTGCTCAGCCTATTGCAGGCGCTCAGGTGGGTTCTTCAAGTTCTCCCTCCGTTGATGTATAGATCCTTACTGTTCTGGTTCTGGTTCTTACTGTTCACCCCCGAGTTATAACAGTTGATCAGTTCCTGCTATTGTGTTGTTCAGTATTTTTCCATCTCAGTTAAACCTCGTGATGACCACCCCTCCCTATCACAACTTTGTAAGATACAGCAATTCACACCATGTGCTCAATATTGTTACATACAAACACAAGGACAAAGCATCTGCTGGGCTGTTATCTACAGTTTTGCAACATGCAGGTCACACCATGTTACTCAGTTCTTGTCACACACAAACAGGCAAGTAGCAAGCAGTTGTTTAATCTCATAATGATGCTCCAGTGCACAAATGCAGACACCTCACACAACCAACATCAGATCATATTTAATCATATATATGCTAATGGCTATAATGTAAAATACAGAATCCAACAAAGGTCAGGCAAGAGAGAACAATAAGGGTGAACAGAAATACAGATAACTCTAAATCTGATACCTCACTGTCTAAATAGATATGGTGTGGACTGTATACTCAATACAATCTAAATCTGATACCTCACTGTCTAAATAGATATGGTGTGGACTGTATACTCAATACAATCTAAATCTGATACCTCACTGTCTAAATAGATATGGTGTGGACTGTATACTCAATACAATCTAAATCTGATACCTCACTGTCTAAATAGATATGGTGTGGACTGTATACTCAATACAATCTGAATCTGATACCTCACTGTCTAAATAGATATGGTGTGGACTGTTTACTCAATACAATCTAAATCTGATACCTCACTGTCTAAATAGATATGGTGTGGACTGTATACTCAATACAATCTAAATCTGATACCTCACTGTCTAAATAGATATGGTGTTGACTGTATACTCAATACAACTGGTCTGGTCAGTCTACTAAAATATTTGTATTATACATTTTTGTACAAGAAATACTTTGATAATTTGTCATTTATAATAATGATACATTAATTTAAGAATAGATATTATATACTATAATAGTTGTACTATACATGTTTCTATCTGCAGGCAATACTTTGATCATTTGTCATTTTTTATGATGATACACTATTTTATGAATAGATATGGAAGGTTTCAGGACACTGATATATCTGAATATGTTGAAAACATTTACTGCCACTATTTTCACCACCAAAGAATATCAGTGTGATTTTAATATGATTTGACTCTTTGCAGGCTGTCAGGCTGTCTAGTCACAGAGGAAGGCTGTGCTTCTCTGGTCTCAGCTCTGAGGTCAAACCCCTCACACCTGAGAGAGCTGGACCTGAGCTACAATCACCCAGGAGACTCAGGAGTCAGACTGCTCTCTGCTGGACTGGAGGATCCACACTGCAGACTGGAGAAACTCAAGTATGTAGAGGGTTTATGTCAATGTTCATATCAGACATGTTTGACTTATCAGGCTAGTTAAGAGAAACATTCTGACCACCACTTGGACAAAGTATGTGTGTGTGTGTGTGTGTGTGTGTGTGTGTGTGTGTGTGTGTGTGTGTGTGTGTGTGTGTGTGTGTGTGTGTGTGTGTGTGTGTGTGTGAGTTCAGGTGTATCCCTCATGACTGTCTGTTCTTCTGCTTACCGCTACAGTGTGGAACATGGTGGAGAGAACAGAATGAAACCTGGACTTAGAAAATGTGAGTGTTGACTGCTGTGAAGAATATGACTAAGAATAAGTCTTAATTCAAGTTAAGTCAAAGTCATGGATCACCATCATTACTTACTTGGTCATATTAAATATCAGCTGTAGTTCTACAGAAGTAGAAATCAGGGACACCAATGTTTACAAAGAGTTGCTTTGACAATGTGTGTGTGTGTGTGTGTGTGTGTGTGTGTGTGTGTGTGTGTGTGTGTGTGTGTGTGTGTGTGTGTGTGTGTGTGATTAATGGGAATAAGTGTGTTTTATATTACCATACAGTATAACATATGATCATTCAACACGTCTCAAGTTACCTTAACTTCTCATTTTGATACTTAGAAACATCTACTTTAAATGAATTAGTGAAAAGTGAGTTAACATTCTAATGTGAATGATGATGATTTCTAATATTGTGTCTGGTTTCATCCATCAGATGTCTGTGATCTCACACTGGACCCAAACACAGTAAACAGACACCTCTCTCTGTCTGAGGAGAACAGAAAGGTGACATGGAGGAGAGAGAAGCAGCCGTATCCTGATCACCCAGAGAGATTTGAGGACTGGGGACAGGTGCTGTGTAGAGAGGGTCTGACTGGGCGCTGTTACTGGGAGGTAGAGTGGAGTGGGAGAGGGGCTGTTATAGGAGTGACATATAAAGGAATCAACAGGACAGGAAAGGGAGATGACTGTTGTCTTGGATGTAATGACAAGTCTTGGAGTTTGATCTGCTCTGACAACAGTTACTCTGCCTGGCACAATAATAATCCCACTACCATAGACGTCCCCTCCTCCAGCTCCCACAGAGTAGTAGTGTATCTGGACTGGCCAGCCGGCACTCTGTCCTTCTATAGAGCCTCCTCTGACTCACTCACCCACCTGATAACATTCACCTCCACGTTCACTGAGGCCCTCTATCCTGGGTTTGGGGTTTCTTTTGATGGCGACTCAGTGTCCCTGTAAATAATAAATAAATAATAATAATATACACACACACACACACACACACACACACAAACACAAACACACACTGGACTGAAACACACTGGACACACACACTGGACAGACACACACACACACACACACACACACACTTGACTGAAGCACACTGGACACACACACTGGACAGACACACACACACACACACACACTGGACAGACACACTGGACAGACACACACACACAAACACACACTGGACTGAAACACACTGGACACACACACTGGACAGACACACACACACACACACACACACACTGGACACACACACTGGACAGACACACACACACAAACACACACTGGACACACACATTGGAAACACACACACACACCGGACTGAAACACACTGGACACAAACACAAACTGGACACACACACACACACACTGGACACACACATTGGAAACACACACACACACACACACACACTGGACACACACATTGGAAACACACACACACACAGGACACACACACACAGATAACACACACACACACACACAGATACTGGACACACACACACACAGGACACACACACACACACACTGAACAAACACACTCACTGGAAACACACACAGACACACACACATACACTGGACACACACACACACAGGACACACACACAGACACTAGGACACACAAACACTAGGACACACACACACATACATTTGAAACACACACAAACACACACACGCACACACATACACACTGGACACATACACAGGACAAACACACACACACACACACACTGGACACGCACACACACACACACAGAACACACACACACTGGACACACACACACACACAGACACTGGACACACACTGGACACACACACACACTGGACACACACACTGGACACACACACACAGACACTGGACTGAAACACACAGGACGCACACACTGGACATACACACTCAGACACTGGACTGAAACACACAGGACACACACACTGGACATACACACTGGACACACACACTGGACACACACACTCAGACACTGGACTGAAACACACAGGACACACACACTGGACATACACACTGGACACACACACACTGGACACACACACTGGACACACACACTCAGACACTGGACTGAAACACACAGGACACACACACTGGACATACACACATACAGGACACACACACAGAAAACAGACACGCACAAACACACACTGAACAAACACACTCAGTGGACACACACACACAAACACTGGACACACAAACACACTGGACACACACACGCACACACACAAACAAACACACAGGTCACATGCACAAACACTGGACATAAACTGGACACACACACACACTGGACACTGACACCCACAGGATACACAAACACACACAGATACTGGACACACACACTCAAACGGACACACACACAAACACTATGACACACACACACACACTCTGGACACACACACACTGGACACACACAAACACACACTGGACACACACAAACACACACTGGACACACACATATGGGACACACACTGGACACACACACACACACACATACACATACACACTCACACACTGGACACACACACAATGGACACACACACACACACACACACACATATACAAACTCACACACTGGATGGACACACAATGGACACACACACACTGGACACACACACACACACATACACACACACACACTCTGGAAACATAGACAGGACACACACACACTGGACACACACACACAAACACACACTGGACACACACATATGGGACACACACTGGACACACACACACACTGGACACACACACACTGGACACACACACAATGGACACACACACACTGGACACACACACACACTGGACACACACACTCACACACTGGACATACACACACTGGACACAAACACACAGGAAACACACTCACTGGACACACACACCAGCACAAACACACATACAAACACACACTGGACAGACACACACACACACACACTGGACTCACACACACACACACACACACACACACACACACACACACACACACACACACAGAGAAACACACACTGGACACACACACACACTGACACACACTGACACACACACACACACTGGACACACACACACACACTGGACACACACACACACACTGGACACACACACAATGGACACACACACACTGGACACACACACACACACACTGGACACACACACACACACACACACACACTGGACTCAAACACACTAGAAACACACACTCACTGGACACACACACACACCAGCACAAACACACACACACACTGGACACACACTCACTGGACACACACACACACCAGCACAAACACACACACACTCGACTCAAACACACAGGACACACACACACACTTGACACACACACACTGGACATACACACACAAACACACATACACAGAGGAACACACACAGGACACTACACACACACATACACATACACATACTCAGTTTCTGGTTCACAGATTCTAGAACAGCTTTTTCACTGATTTTACCACTTTGCATTTTTATGATATATTTATGTATTACTTTTAATACCTACAAATGGCAAATAATCTACTAGAACTCCTTATGAATGTCTCCAGCCGACTAGACTGTTGGCGTCTGACAAGAGGTGAAAATATTACAGGAATATTCTGCAAATGTTGATGAAGACGTCACTCAATCCACAAAAAACAACATGCAGTCTTTCCACAAGACTCCCATGAAGTTATAGTGTGACGTTATGAGTTGACTTTAAAGTAACATTCTCAGAACATACTGCACTTGTTTTATACTGTTTTAGATGGATCCTCTGTTTATCATCTTGTTTTATACTGTTTTAGATGGATCCTCTGTTTATCATCTTGTTTTATACTGTTTTAGATGGATCCTTTGTTTATCATCTTGTTTTATACTGTTTTAGATGAATCCTCTGTTTATCATCTTGTTTTATACTGTTTTAGATGGATCCTCTGTTTAAACATTTAAACTCTTACAATAACACTGTTAAAATACCAATGTGATCATTTGTTGTATGTTTTTATGTTGAATAACAAATTGTACAATTATATATATATGCTCTATAGTTGTACAAGTATACAAGGATATATTGTACTTTTCATAATAGAACATAATTGAAACAAGAAAAAGCCTTTTAATTGTGAAAACATTTTCATTATATATTCTTCATTGCCTCTGACAGTCACAGGTTGATGTTTGTCATGAATCATGACCTGGAGGCAGGTTGATGTTTGACCTGGAGGCAGGTTGATGTTTGTCATGAATCTTGACCTGGAGGCAGGTTGATGTTTGTCATGAATCTTGACCTGGAGGCAGGTTGATGTTTGTCATGAATCTTGACCTGGAGGCAGGTTGATGTTTGTCATGAATCTTGACCTGGAGGCAGGTTGATGTTTGTCATGAATCTTGACCTGGAGGCAGGTTGATGTTTGTCATGCATCTTGACCTGGAGGCAGGTTGATGTTTGTCATGAATCTTGACCTGGAGGCAGGTTGATGTTTGTCATGAATCTTGACCTGGAGGCAGGTTGATGTTTGTCATGAATCTTGACCTGGAGGCAGGTTGATGTTTGTCATGAATCTTGACCTGGAGGCAGGTTGATGTTTGTCATGAATCTTGACCTGGAGGCAGGTTGATGTTTGTCATGAATCTTGACCTGGAGGCAGGTTGATGTTTGTCATGAATCTTGACCTGGAGGCAGGTTGATGTTTGTCATGAATCATGACCTGGAGGCAGGTTGATGTTTGTCATGAATCTTGACCTGGAGGCAGGTTGATGTTTGTCATGAATCATGATCTGGAGGCAGGTTGATGTTTGTCATGAATCATGACCTGGAGGCAGGTTGATGTTTGTCATGAATCTTGACCTGGAGGCAGGTTGATGTTTGTCATGAATCTTGACCTGGAGGCAGGTTGATGTTTGTCATGAATCTTGACCTGGAGGCAGGTTGATGTTTGTCATGAATCTTGACCTGGAGGCAGGTTGATGTTTGTCATGAATCTTGACCTGGAGGCAGGTTGACGTTTGTCATTAATCTTGACCTGGAGGCAGAACTGTGTGATTTCCTCTAGATATGCCAGCTACAAAGTCAAAATTGGCTGTGGAAAATAATGTTGTTTTATGGTCTTAATTTAAGGGAAAGATTAGCAGTGTGGTTAGGATTGAGGTTAGGATTAAAATCTGATTTTTTTACTTTGTGCCTGTGCCAACTAGTGACCTCTTTGCGGAACTGCATCCAGCGCAAGATTCATGACAATAAATGCCAACCTGCCTCCCAGTCATCACCTCCTTATCTTTACAAGGCTGCAGAACATACACGCTAGTTATGTGGGGGTTCTCTCATAACCCTCAGTTCCCAGGTGGGTAGATGGCAGGTTGAATAAAGAGAAGCTAGTGATGTGGGGGTTCTCTCATAACCCTCAGTCCCCAGGTGGGTAGATGGCAGGTTGAATAAAGAGAAGCTAGTGATGTGGGGGTTCTCTCATAACCCTCAGTCCCCAGGTGGGTAGATGGCAGGTTGAATAAAGAGAAGCTAGTGATGTGGGGTTCTCTCATAACCCTCAGTCCCCAGGTGGGTAGATGGCAGGTTGAATAAAGAGAAGCTAGTGATGTGGGGTTCTCTCATAACCCTCAGTCCCCAGGTGGGTAGATGGCAGGTTGAATAAAGAGAAGCTAGTGATGTGGGGGTTCTCTCATAACCCTCAGTCCCCAGGTGGGTAGATGGCAGGTTGAATAAAGAGAAGCTAGTGATGTGGGGTTCTCTCATAACCCTCAGTCCCCAGGTGGGTAGATGGCAGGTTGAATAAAGAGAAGCTAGTGATGTGGGGTTCTCTCATAACCCTCAGTCCCCAGGTGGGTAGATGGCAGGTTGAATAAAGAGAAGCTAGTGAAGTGGGGGTTCTCTCATAACCCTCAGTTCCCAGGTGGGTAGATGGCAGGTTGAATAAAGAGAAGCTAGTGATGTGGGGGTTCTCTCATAACCCTTAGTCCCCAGGTGGGTAGATGGCAGGTTGAATAAAGAGAAGCTAGTGATGTGGGGTTCTCTCATAACCCTTAGTCCCCAGGTGGGTAGATGGCAGGTTGAATAAAGAGAAGCTAGTGAAGTGGGGGTTCTCTCATAACCCTCAGTTCCCAGGTGGGTAGATGGCAGGTTGAATAAAGAGAAGCTAGTGATGTGGGGGTTCTCTCATAACCCTCAGTTCCCAGGTGGGTAGATGGCAGGTTGAATAAAGAGAAGCTAGTGATGTGGGGGTTCTCTCATAACCCTTAGTCCCCAGGTGGGTAGATGGCAGGTTGAATAAAGAGAAGCTAGTGATGTGGGGTTCTCTCATAACCCTCAGTTCCCAGGTGGGTAGATGGCAGGTTGAATAAAGAGAAGCTAGTGATGTGGGGTTCTCTCATAACCCTTAGTCCCCAGGTGGGTAGATGGCAGGTTGAATAAAGAGAAGCTAGTGATGTGGGGTTCTCTCATAACCCTTAGTCCCCAGGTGGGTAGATGGCAGGTTGAATAAAGAGAAGCTAGTGATGTGGGGGTTCTCTCATAACCCTTAGTCCCCAGGTGGGTAGATGGCAGGTTGAATAAAGAGAAGCTAGTGATGTGGGGTTCTCTCATAACCCTCAGTCCCCAGGTGGGTAGATGGCAGGTTGAATAAAGAGAAGCTAGTGAAGTGGGGGTTCTCTCATAACCCTCAGTTCCCAGGTGGGTAGATGGCAGGTTGAATAAAGAGAAGCTAGTGATGTGGGGGTTCTCTCATAACCCTTAGTCCCCAGGTGGGTAGATGGCAGGTTGAATAAAGAGAAGCTAGTGATGTGGGGTTCTCTCATAACCCTTAGTCCCCAGGTGGGTAGATGGCAGGTTGAATAAAGAGAAGCTAGTGAAGTGGGGGTTCTCTCATAACCCTCAGTTCCCAGGTGGGTAGATGGCAGGTTGAATAAAGGATTTTTTTAATCAATAATGACTAATTATGTATATATTTCAATCAGGACTGACTAATCAGAATACTATTATGTTACTGTATATGTACTAATCAGAATACTATTATGTTACTGTATATGTACTAATCAGAATACTATTATGTTACTGTATATGTATGCATTTTCTTTTAACCTTAGTACTGAATATAATGTGTAAATATAATCAAGAATTAGAGCAATGACTGTCTGTTCCTTGGTAGAAATGAATGAACTTATAGCCAGACTGGCTAGAATGCTTATCTACACAGGCAGACCTTGGCTCTGATCATAAAGTATCTAAGTGTTGAGAACCATACAGACATTGTACTGGAGCGGAGATGAGACGGGGTAGACGGGGTAGTACGAAAACTAATGACGTCATTTTCAGTTTATAATCTGTGGTAAACTGTATCGTGTTCAGTACTCTCGAGAATAAACGCTGTTGATTGGTTTTGAGACTGGTCTCTGTCCATTTCATGCAAATAAGAGTCTTACAAATTCTTAGGAATTGACAGTGTTTAATTTTAATTGGGTATTAAAACATATAGGAATTTAATTTCTGTAACAGGTGATAACTGTGTTTGTGGAGTAAAGTATGTGTATCTGTTGGTTTGAAATAAACTTTGAGTGAATATCAGTGAATATTGTTTTTTGAGACTGATTTATGTGATTAAAGAAAACTGTAGTATCCAATACGTGTACTTCACATGGATCTATTATGTTTTTAACCTTAATGGATGGGTGGTGACTGTTGAGAATGATAATGAATTCAGTGAATAGTTGGATATCATGAGGCCAGGCTCCTATAATGTCGTCTAGAAGTCTGTAATATAATGTAGGTTGATGTGGGCACTTGGCCAATGCCTCTCTCTCCCATTCAGCCATGTAAATGTTTGCATATGCCGGGGCAAATTTCTTGCCCATAGCTGTTCCCTCCACCTGTAAGTATTGCTTATCATTGAATATAAAGTCGTTGTGCGTGAGGCTGATTTCTAATAATTGTAGTATTTGTAGTATTTCATTGTCTGGTCTATTGCTATCTGGGTGTCTTTGGAAAATATTTCTGTACTCCTGTTGCTGTATTTATGTTAGTGTATAAGCTATCAATGTCTATAGTGAATATATATGTTTGGGAGGGAACAACTATGGGTTTGATCTTCTCAAGAAAGTGATAAGTGTCTCTGAGGCAGCTGGGGTGTCTAGTGGAGAGAGGGTTGATATAATGATCAATATATTGGGCTGTGTTGTATGATTCACTATTACAGTCTGATACGATTGGCCTGCCAGGAGGAACTTCATAGGGAATAGTCCAGGTTTCTGGTTCTTTATGAATGTTACAAAGCAGGTAAAACAGTCTAGGTGGTGGAGTGTCTGGTCCAAATAGAAAGTCTCGTTGTTTTTTCGTGATGTGCCGTTTATCATAAAGTGTTTGTATGATTCTACGTAATGTAGTCTGGGTCTGTGGTTGTAGGCTGTTTCCTATTGGTACATAATACTTGGTGTTGGATAACTGTCTATTTGCCTCGTATGTGTATTGATGTTTATCTAGGACCACTGTTTCAGATCCCTTATCTGCCGGTTTCAATATTATGTGAGGGTTGTTTATAAGTTCTTTTATGGCTTGTCTTTCGATGCGGGTGATGTTGTCCTCTCTATCTGCCTGGGTGTGATAGTTGTGAAGGGTGTCTTGGTCGGTTCTGATTAGGTTCTTTACCCTCCTATCTATCTGGGACAGTTTGGGTTCCCAGATTGAAGGAAGGGTGAATGGTAAATGGTTGTCATTCGTCTGATAGTCAAAGTAGTCTAGAAGTTTAAGTCGTCTATGATATTTATATGTGTCCCTATGAAGTTCCTCCCAGTCAAATTTACCAGGGCGGGGAATGAAAGACAACCCCTCTCCAAAAGTTGGGTCTGTGCTGTTGTGAGTTGAAAAGACTTGGATAAATTCATGATGTTTGATGAGAAGGGGTCAACTACCCCCTCTGCTGGGTAATCTAAGAAAGCAACTGGGGGAGGAAAGGGGGAGAGAGTACAGGGGTTGGGGGAAAAGAAGGGTGTGGTATGGCTAGGTGGATCCAAATTGTGGGTAGAGCCTATTCTAAATGTAGCTGCTCACACCAATTCTTAAAAATGAGGTCTGTTGTGGTTGTTGTCCAGTGTATCAGGTCTGTTGTTGTGTGGAATTCATCATGGGGTATCTCCAAGAGAAATGGGCCATGTGTGGTGATGTAACCGTTAATGACTGAGGTTTCGTTTTCGATCTGGTGAAAGGAGGTGTGAGTGGTTAATAATGGGGATGTAAATAATTGCATTAGGGAAAGTGACTCTTGCTTCCTTGTGCATTGATGCAATCTGTTTGATTGATGTTTTGTATGGGTCATTATCCATATTGTTTATGCCCACCGAGAGAACCACTATGCATGCTGGTGTCTAAATGAACCTCTGTTTTCTCCAGAACATTTGTGAAATGATCAAATCTTGCTCCAGGGTAACTGTCCACTTGTATGTTTGGGTTATGAAATGGAGGGATTCTATTAACATTTGAGTCTCCCAAGACTAGTATTGGTTTATTTCCCTTAAAATTCCAATCCGCCACCTTGCCTTTTGGTCTGTCTTTATGGAACGATGGTTTCTGAAGGGTTGCTGGGGTTGGGGGTTGATGCTGGGGCTGAGGCTGGGGTTGGGGGTTGATGCTGGGGCTGAGGCTGGGGGTTGATGGTGGGGCTGGGGTTGGGGGTTGATGCTGGGGCTGGGGCTGAGGCTGGGGTTGATGCTGGGGCTGGGGCTGAGGCTGGGGTTGGGGGTTGATGCTGGGGCTGGGGCTGAGGCTGGGGTTGGGGGTTGATGCTGGGGCTGGGGCTGAGGCTGGGGTTGGGGGTTGATGCTGGGGCTGAGGCTGGGGTTGGGGTTGATGCTGGGGCTGAGGCTGGGGTTGATGCTGGGGCTGAGGCAGGGGTTGGGGGTTGATGCTGGGGCTGAGGCTGGGGGTTGATGCTGGGGCTGAGGCTGGGGTTGGTGGTTGATGCTGGGGCTGAGGCTGGGGGTTGATGCTGGGGCTGAGGCTGGGGTTGGGGGTTGATGCTGGGGCTGAGGCTGGGGCTGAGGTTGGAATTCAAACTGGGGTTAGTATGTTGAGGCGCCAGTTATACAGGGGTCTCGGACTGGCAGTGACATGGTGTCTTTTTGGGAGGGCTCAGATTGGTTGTTTTTGGGTTGTTGCCCATTGTTTTGTCCATTAATCGTCATTTGCCCCTGGAACTGCCCAGTCCTAGGCTCACCCCCTGATGTGGCGTCTCCTGTTGGTGAGAGCGATAGAGGTGAAATCCTTTCCAAGATTTTAACTGAAACATTGCTGTGTTTAGGGGTTTTAACCAGGGGATTGGGAGTGTTGCTATAACATTGAGGGTTTCTGGCTGCAGGCCCTATGGTGGAACTCAACTGGGGCCTGGATTAAATTAGAGGTGTTAGTGGTTATAAATTCAAGGTTGGAGCCTATGGTGGGCGATGGGGACCAATGATACTTTGAATACTGTTCTCCTGGGTGGTCCCTGGGTTGTTTAATCTCTGTGGGTCATGGGGGGAAGTGGAGGTAGGGGTTCTCATAATCTCCTTTCCTTTTACTTTGGAAGAAAGTGGGTGCCATGTTGTTCTTAGAATAAGATGGGGAGGGAGTGGGGGCCATGTTGTTCTTAGAATGAGATGGGGAGGGAGTGGGGGCCATGTTGTTCTTAGAATGAGATGGGGAGGGAGTGGGGGCCATGTTGTTCTTAGAATGAGATGGGGAGGGATTGGGGGCCATGTTGTTCTTAGAATGAGCTGGGGAGGGAGTGGGGGCTATGTTGTTCTTAGAATGAGATGGGGAGGGAGTGGGTATAATGTTGTTCTTAGAATGAGATGGGGAGGAGTGGGGGCCATGTTGTTCTTAGAATGAGATGGGGAGGGAGTGGGGGCTATGTTGTTCTTAGAATGAGATGGGAAGGGAGTGGGGGCCATGTTGTTCTTAGAATGAGATGGGGAGGGAGTGGGGGCCATGTTGTTCTTAGTATGAGATGGGGAGTTGGGGCAATATTGCTGACATCTCTCTGTGTCTGCGAAGGTGCAACAGGGGATGAGGGTGTTGAGGTACGGATCCCTATCTCAGTAGAAGATTGTGTCTGAGGAAGAGGAGGATACTGATTATTTAGCTTCTGGTTTAAAGAGCACTGTGCTGGGGTAGGGCGTGGCCCCAATGGTGATGATCGTTTTTGAGAAGCCTGAGGCTTAACTAGAGGAGAGAACTTGGGTAAAGGAGGGAAGTCCTCCAACGAGGATGAGAAAGGAACTGGTGCTGAAGTGGTGGGCAGAGAAATCAACTGTGGTGGGGCCTGGATTTGAGCTGAGGCTGTATGCCAGGGGTTCTGTTGTTGTTCCAGTGGACCGGGAGCCAATGTGGTTATTGGCTGGGGGGAGGCTGAGGGGAAGGGGAGCTCTGTAGTGGGGTAAGAAAGGGAGTTGTCTGTTGTGAATTTCTAAGGAATGGTTCAAAATTGTTTCCACTGTAGTGATGGTAGTGTGTGTCAGTTTGTGTGTTTATCTCTTATGCGCCCAATCCACAGCTTTTGGGTTGGGGTTGGGGTTGGGTTAGGGTTAGGGTTGGGGTTGGGTTGGGGTTGGGTTGGGTTAGGGTTGGGTTAGGGTTGGGTTGGGTTAGGGTTGGGTTGGGGTTGGGTTGGGTTAGGGTTGGGTTAGGGTTGGGTTGGGTTGGGGTGAAGCCAGCATGGTGATGGACATGAGTATAAGGTTTGAAGACATATAATTCATTCTGTATTGATGTGTTTTAACCAGACTTCTAGTCCCGTAAACAGAGAGAACAGGGTTATGGTTGGGTTAGGGTTGGGTTGAAGCCAGTATTGATGTGTTTTAACCAGACTTCTAGTCCTGTAAACAGAGAGAACAACATACATGGACTTGTGTTTAACACGGTTTCATGTATTTTAATCATGTTCATTTGTAACTCTCTCTGTATGACAGATTCTCAGTAGGTTTCCATAGTCCATTAACCTAACAGCCTGGCAGGTCTACACACACACACACACACACACACACACACACACACACACACACACACACAGAGAGAGAGAGAGAGAGAGAGAGAGAGAGAGATAGAGAGATAGAGAGATAGAGAGATAGACAGAGAGACAGAGAGACAGAGAGACAGAGATTGGGTATTGTGGGAATCTTTAATCAGGATGGCTCATTCGGCAGGTCATAGTCTATGTTTGTGAGAGAGAGAGGAGTGTGGAGACTGTAGAGGGGTAGACGGAGAGAAGAGAGAGAGGAGTGTGGAGACTCTAGAGGGGTAGACGGAGAGAAGAGAGAGAGAGGAGACCGGAGACATTATCACCACCTACCACTAGAGGGCGACTAATACACCGTTTTGTTAGTTTGTCATTTGTTCATGGTAAGAAAAGAAATTGGGAAGATTTGGAAGGATTCTGTATGGAGGAATGGTCTAAGATCACTCCCAATGTGTTCTCCAACTCATAACACCTTTTAGAAAAAGGCTCAGTGCCATTATCCACACAAGGTGAGGTATTGAAAGGCGTGTCAATTTTGACCCCGAACCTTTAGAGAGAAAAAATATTACTTGTTAAACACAATCCCTTTCTCTGAGCCATATTGTATTAGTAGAAAATCATTTAATTTCACCATTTTGTTTGAGCATAAAATATAGCTTTGCGTCTTGGAATGATTTATTTTATAACATCATTTTTACAAATCTTTATCAGGGTGTCAATAATTTGGGACCCCGTTGTATCCTTCACAGTTAGAGATATGTTGAACCTGGATCATCATAATGATTCTACATGTTATAGTATGAACCTGGATCATCATAATGATTCTACATGTTATAGTATGAACCTGGATCATCATAATGATTCTACATGTTATAGTATGAACCTGGATCATCATAATGATTCTACATGTTATAATATGAACCTGGATCATCATAATGATTCTACATGTTATAGTATGAACCTGGATCCATCATAATGATTCTACATGTTATAGTATGAACCTGGATCATCATAATGATTCTACATGTTATAATATGAACCTGGATCCATCATAATGATTCTACATGTTATAATATGAACCTGGATCATCATAATGATTCTACATGTTATAGTATGAACCTGGATCCATCATAATGATTCTACATGTTATAATATGCCTTGGCCTTTACTGACCAAAGGTTAAACTGCTGTTATGGTTATGATATACTATGGTGTTGTGTCACTAGACTTTGACCAGATATTATTACATCCAAAGATCAACTGAACCTAGAACATAGATACAGAGACACTTGTCATCAGGAAGGTTCTCTCTCAGCACAACGGAAAATATCTCAATGACTTGACATGTTCTGGTTGTGAATTCAGGCTACAAGGTAAGACTCTTCCCAGGGATTATTATAAAGTGTGTAGAGACATTCAATGTCTGGTGTTATTTTAGTATAGTGAATGACAGTAAAACACTCAGATGTAACAGTCCATTTCACCTGGGACAGCTACGTGACAGTTCAATCATACAAAATGGCGCTAACTGGGTGTAGTCAAGTCACATTCAATAACATGTTGTTCATATAGCTAACTGGGTGTAGTCAAGTCACATTCAATAACATGTTGTTCATATAGCTAACTGGGTGTAGTCAAGTCACATTCAATAACATGTTGTTCATATAGCTAACTGGGTGTAGTCAAGTCACATTCAATAACATGTTGTTCATATAGCTAACTGGGTGTAGTCAAGTCACATTCAATAACATGTTGTTCATATAGCTAACTGGGTGTAGTCAAGTCACATTCAATAACATGTTGTTCATATAGCTAACTGGGTGTAGTCAAGTCACATTCAATAACATGTTGTTCATATAGCTAACTGGGTGTAGTCAAGTCACATTCAATAACATGTTGTTCATATAGCTAACTGGGTGTAGTCAAGTCACATTCAATAACATGTTGTTCATATAGCTAACTGGGTGTAGTCAAGTCACATTCAATAACATGTTGTTCATATAGCTAACTGGGTGTAGTCAAGTCACATTCAATAACATGTTGTTCATATAGCTAACTGGGTGTAGTCAAGTCACATTCAATAACATGTTGTTCATATAGCTAACTGGGTGTAGTCAAGTCACATTCAATAACATGTTGTTCATATAGCTAACTGGGTGTAGTCAAGTCACATTCAATAACATGTTGTTCATATAGCTAACTGGGTGTAGTCAAGTCACATTCAATAACATGTTGTTCATATAGCTAACTGGGTGTAGTCAAGTCACATTCAATAACATGTTGTTCATATAGCTAACTGGGTGTAGTCAAGTCACATTCAATAACATGTTGTTCATATAGCTAACTGGGTGTAGTCAAGTCACATTCAATAACATGTTGTTCATATAGCTAACTGGGTGTAGTCAAGTCACATTCAATAACATGTTGTTCATATAGCTAACTGGGTGTAGTCAAGTCACATTCAATAACATGTTGTTCATATAGCTAACTGGGTGTAGTCAAGTCACATTCAATAACATGTTGTTCATATAGCTAACTGGGTGTAGTCAAGTCACATTCAATAACATGTTGTTCATATAGCTAACTGGGTGTAGTCAAGTCACATTCAATAACATGTTGTTCATATAGCTAACTGGGTGTAGTCAAGTCACATTCAATAACATGTTGTTCATATAGCTAACTGGGTGTAGTCAAGTCACATTCAATAACATGTTGTTCATATAGCTAACTGGGTGTAGTCAAGTCACATTCAATAACATGTTGTTCATATAGCTAACTGGGTGTAGTCAAGTCACATTCAATAACATGTTGTTCATATAGCTAACTGGGTGTAGTCAAGTCACATTCAATAACATGTTGTTCATATAGCTAACTGGGTGTAGTCAAGTCACATTCAATAACATGTTGTTCATATAACTAACTGGGTGTAGTCAAGTCACATTCAATAACATGTTGTTCATATAGCTAACTGGGTGTAGTCAAGTCACATTCAGAATATCAGAACATTTGTTGTTTTCTAAATTCCAATGAGCTCCTGCTTCCTGTGTAATTTGGTATGAAACCACTGAACAGACTTTTCTTAACATTAATATTATGAACTGAATTCAGTAACAGCATCATAATATCATACCTGTTGAACAAAGCAACACACTAGAATGAGAGAAATTAATAAAAGAGAAAGTGAGACATTATAATTAATATTATATTATATTATTATAGACTAAAGGTGAACAATATTCACGACTACATTTTCATGTGATGCATTAAATCACCTGACTGTTTGGATGTTGTCTGTTAGTAAATGTTTTATCTCTAAGAGATAATCAATAGAACATATGACCTTCAAGAAATAACTGTGTTAACCACAACCAACATGTTGGATCTCTGTTTAGTTGTCACTGTGTTAACCACAACCAACATGTTGGATCTCTGTTTAGTTGTCACTGTGTTAACCACAACCAACATGTTGGATCTCTGTTTAGTTGTCACTGTGTTAACCACAACCAACATGTTGGATCTCTGGTTAGCTCACTGTGTTAACCACAACCAACATGTTGGATCTCTGTTTTAGTTGTCACTGTGTTAACCACAACCAACATGTTGATCTCTGTTTAGTTGTCACTGTGTTAACCACAACCAACATGCTGGATCTCTGTTTAGTTGTCACTGTGTTAACCACAACCAACATGTTGGATCTCTGTTTAGTTGTCACTGTGTTTCAACCAACATGTTGGATCTCTGTTTTAGTTGTCACTGTGTTAACCACAACTAACATGTTGATCTCTGTTTAGTTGTCACTGTGTTAACCACATTCACCAACATGTTGGATCTCTGTTTAGGGGACAGTTCTCTAAAATGAGTCTCTCTGGAGCGAGAAAGAAGGGGGCCCTGCCTCTAAAAATGAGTCTCTCTGAGGAGAGAGAGGAGGGGACCCTGCCTCTAAAATGAGTCTCTCTGAACATGAGGAGGGGGACCCTGCCTCTAAAATGAGACTCTCTGGGGAACATGACACCAAAGCTAAGAGGTGAGATTACAATGTTGTTTGTTTCTAAAACGTGTTTCCACCATTTTTTCACATGTGTTATTTATCAGACAGTATTGCTCAGGGGAACCTTGTCTGTAAAATATTGTTGTTAAAAGATTTTAATTCATAGTTTTTAATTCACACACACAGACACACAGACACACACACAGACACACACACACACACCTCTATAAAATGTTATCATGACACAATCATTTAGCCTCTTAATTATTATCTAATATGTTGGCAGCATAACTTTATAGTGTTTATTCTGATCGTTTGTTACAAGCTGAATTCTGACAATATATCCGTTATATCAACACACTCTTCACTCCTGTTGAAACCAAAAAGGGTTTAATCTTCCTACAATATACAGAACCACTAAAGTTCTATATAGAACCCTTTATAGGAGGTTAGGAAGTGTCTGAGTATACAGTATATATAGAATATATATAGAACCCTTTATAGGAGGTTAGGAAGTGTCAGAGTATACAGTATATATAGAATATATATAGAACCCTTTATAGGAGGTTAGGAAGTGTCTGAGTATACAGTATATATAGAATATATATAGAACCCTTTATAGGAGGTTAGGAAGTGTCAGAGTATACAGTATATATAGAATATATATAGAACCCTTTATAAGAGGTTAGGAAGTGTATAAGTTCTCTTGTGGTGAAGGAGAGTCGGACCAAAATGCAGCGTGATGATGATTCATGATATTTTAATGAAGGAAAAAACTATACATGAAGAAAATAGAAAATAATGAAATGTGAAAGTTAGAAACAGCCCTATCTGATGCAAACACAAAGACAGGAACAATCACCCACAAAACACTCAAGAATATGGCTGCCTAAATATGGTTCCCAATCAGAGACAACGATAATCACCTGCCTCTGATTAAGAACCTCCTCAGGCAACCATAGACTTTCCTAGACAACCCTACTCAGCCACAATCCCGATACCTACTAAAACACCAATACAAAAACACACCACAAAATAAACCCATGTCACACCCTGGCCTGACCAAATAAATAAAGAAAACACAAAATACTAAGACCAAGGCGTGACAAAGTGTCTGACTATACAGTATATATAGAATATATATAGAACCCTTTATAGGAGGTAAGGAAGTGTCTGAGTATACAGTATATATAGAATATATATAGAACCCTAGGAGGTTAGGAAGTGTCTGAGTATACAGTATATATAGAATATATATAGAACCCTTTATAGGAGGTTAGGAAGTGTCTGAGTATACAGTATATATATAATATATATAGAACCCTTTATAGGAGGTTAGGAAGTGTCTGAGTATACAGTATATAATATATATAGAACCCTTTATAGGAGGTTAGGAAGTGTCTGAGTATACAGTATATATAGAATATATATAGAACCCTTTATAGGAGGTTAGCCTGTCTGAGTATACAGTATATATTTAACCCTTTATAGGAGGTTAGCCTGTCTGAGTATACAGTATATATTTAACCCTTTATAGGAGGTTAGCCTGTCTGAGTATACAGTATATATTTAACCCATTATAGGGCTCTTTGTTCAGAACTCTAGAGGTTCTTCTTCACTGAATTGATCTTCATTATATCCAAACACACTGGTGGTCAGGGAGGCATCTCTTTGTTTGAACGATGGTCCACGTCAACTCTGGCATTACAATACATACATTACAATACAATACAATACATTACAATACAATATATTACATTACATTACATACATTACAATACAATACATACATTACATACATTACAATACATTACAATACAATATATTACAATACATCACAATACAATACATTACATACATTACAATACATACATTACAATACATTACAATACAATACAATACATTACAATACATACATTACAATACAATACAATACATTACAATACAATACATACATTACATACATTACAATACAATATATTACAATACATCACAATACAATACATTACATCACATTACAATACAATACAATACATTACAATACATACATTACAATACAATACAATACAATACATTACAATACAATACATACATTACATACATTACAATACAATATATTACAATACATCACAATACAATACATTACATACATTACAATACAATACATACATTACATACATTACAATACATACATTACAATACATTACAATACAATACAATACATTACAATACATACATTACAATACAATACAATACAATACATTACAATACATACATTACAATACATTACAATACATTACAATACAATACATTACAATACATACATTACAATACATTACATTACAATACATTACATTACATTACAATACATACATTACATACATTACAATACAATACATACATTACATACATTACAATACATACATTACAATACATTACAATACAATACATTACAATACATTACAATACAATACATTACAATACAATACATACATTACATACATTACAATACATACATTACAATACATTACATTACAATACATTACAATACATTACAATACATACATTACAATACATTACAATACAATACATTACCATACATACATTACAATACATTACAATACAATACATTACATTACAATACATACAATACAATACATACATTACAATACATTACAATACAATACATTACAATACAATACAATACATACATTACAATACAATACATTACAATACATTACATTACAATACATTACAATACATTACAATACAATACATTACAATACAATACATACATTACATACATTACAATACATACATTACAATACATTACATTACAATACATTACAATACATTACAATACATACATTACAATACATTACAATACAATACATTACAATACATACATTACAATACATTACAATACAATACATTACATTACAATACATACAATACAATACATACATTACAATACATTACAATACATTACAATACAATATATTACAATACATCACAATACATTACAATACAATACAATACAATACATTACAATACATTACAATACAATACAATACATTACATTACAATACAATACAATACAATACAATACATTACAATACAAAACAAAACATACATTACAATACATACATTACAATACATTACATTACATTACAATACATACAATACATTACATTACATTACAATACAATACATTACAATACATACAATACATTACAATACAATACATTACAATACAATACATTACAATACATTACAATACAATACATACAATACATTACAATACAATACATTACAATACAATACATTACAATACATTACAATACAATACATACAATACATTACAATACAATACATACAATACATTACATTACATTACAATACAATACATTACAATACATACAATACATTACAATACAATACATTACAATACAATACATTACAATACAATACATTACAATACAATACATTACAATACATACAATACATTACAATACATTACAATACATTACAATACAATACATTACAATACAATACAATACATACATTACAATACAATACACTACATACATTACAATACAATACAATACATTACAATACAATACAATACATTACAATACAATACAATACATTACACTACAAAACAAAACATACATTACAATACATACAATACATTACATTACAATACAATACATTACAATACAATACATTACAATACAATACAATACAATACATTACATTACTATACAATACATTACAATACAATACAATACATTACAATACAAAACAAAACATACATTACAATACATACAATACATTACATTACAATACAATACATTACAATACAATACATTGCAATACATACATTACAATACATACATTACAATACATACATTACAATACAATACAATACAATACATTACATTACAATACAATACATTACAATACAATACAATACATTACATTACAATACAATACATTACAATACAATACATTACAATACATTACAATACAATACATTACAATACAATACAATACAATACATTACAATACAATACAATACAATACAATACAATACATACATTACAATACAATACATTACAATACAATACAATACATACATTACAATACATACATTACAATACAATACAATACATACATTACAATACATTACAATACATACATACATTACAATACATTACAATACAATACAATACAATACAATACATTACAATACATACATTACAATACATTACAATACAATACATTACAATACATACATTACAATACATTACAATACAATACAATACAATACAATACATACATTACAATACATTACAATACAATACATTACAATACATACATTACAATACAATACAATACAATACATTACAATACATTACAATACATTACATTACAATACAATACAATACATACATTACAATACAATACAAAACAAAACATACATTACAATACATACAATACATTACAATACAATACAATACATACATTACAATACATTACAATACAATACATTACAATACAATACAATACATACATTACAATACAATACATTACAATACAATACAATACATACATTACAATACATTACAATACATTACAATACATACATTACAATACATTACAATACATTACAATACATTACAATACAATACATTATAATACAATACAATACAATACAATACAATACATACATACAATACAATACAATACAATACATTACAATACAATACAATACATTACAATACAATACAATACATTACAATACAATACATTACAATACAATACAATACATACATTACAATACATTACAATACATACATTACAATACATTACACTACAATACAATACAATACATACATTACAATACATTACAATACATTACAATACAATACATACATTACAATACATTACAATACATTACAATACATTACAATACAATACATTACAATACAATACAATACAATACAATACATTACAATACATTACATTACAATACATTACAATACAATACATTACAATACAATACAATACAATACATACATTACAATACAATACAATACATTACAATACAATACAATACATTACAATACATACAATACAATACAATACCTACATTACAATACAATACAATACATACATTACAATACAATACAATACATTACAATACATACATTACAATACAATACAATACATACATTACAATACATTACAATACAATACATTACAATACAATACAATACATACATTACAATACATTACAATACAATACAATACATTACAATACAATACAATACAATACAATACATTACAATACAATACATTACAATACATTACAATACATTACAATACAATACAATACATACATTACAATACATTACATTACAATACAATACAATACAATACATTACAATACATTACAATACAATACATACATTACAATACATTACAATACAATACAATACAATACATACATTACAATACATTACATTACAATACAATACATTACAATACAATACAATACATTACAATACATTACAATACATTACAATACAATACAATACAATACATTACAATACATTACAATACAATACATACATTACAATACATTACATTACAATACAATACAATACATTACAATACATTACAATACATTACAATACATTACAATACATACATTACAATACAATACATTACAATGCATTACATTACAATACAATACAATACAATACAATACAATACAATACATACAATACAATACAATACATACATTACAATACATTACATTACAATACATTACAATACATTACAATACATTACAATACATTACATACATTACAATACAATACATTACAATACAATACAATAAAATACATACAATACATTACAATACAATACATTACAATACAATACATACAATACAATACAATACAATACAATACATACATTACAATACAATACATTACAATACAATACAATACAATACATTACAATACATACATTACAATACATACATTACATTACAATACATACATTACAATACAATACATTATAATACAATACAATACAATACAATACAATACATACATTACAATACAATACAATACAATACATACATTACAATACAATACATTACATCACATTACAATACAATACAATACAATATATTACAATACAATACATACATTACAATACAATACAATACAATATATTACAATAC